>NC_052614.1:9296637-9469736 GCF_016545825.1 Eucalyptus grandis
CTCAAAATGTATCCAAGGATGGGAAAGGTTAGGTTTAGGGGTACTTTGATCAAGAGAGTTTCCTCACGAGATCACGAGCTCTCCCAAGCTCATACCTCGCGTGACAGTAGGTTTATTTATGCGATCTAGTTGTTTATAACAACTTAAAAATATACAGGAGTCGCCACTAGCCTCATTTTCGGGGGTCGGCTAGAAATCCAATCGAGGGTCGGGAGTGTTCCCTCGATTTCTACGCAACCAGATATCTAGGTTCGGGGACTTAGGTTACGCTAATATTGCTATTAGCGCCCTTTGATACCTAAACAGTATGTTGTGTTTTTCCTAATATGTCTATGCATTTCTTTTTACATTTTCGGGATCATCAATTCCTAGACTAAGTGATCATGCGTGGTTGATCATTTTCATGCTATTCTATTTCTAAAAAAATAGAAAGGAAAACAACCAATGAAATTGAAATTGCAAAAAAAACATTAAGTAAGCAATCAAGGAAAAACAGTAAATCTATCAGGCGGTCCTAAAAAATATAAAAGAGAAAACAATTAAAAAAAAAAGAAAAGAAAGCAAACCCGCAACTCTTCGGGTTTTATACAACGAATGGAACCCGAGACATATGTCAGGAAAATGGGTATTACATGAAAATGGTCGGAATGGACATCGACCTCCACCATCTTCATGCCTTCTCCATCTTCAAGGTCCTAATCTAAACCTAATCTAAGAAATTTATGACTAGGTGCATACAAATGAAAGAAACAATCATCACAACTAAGATCAAAGCAATTGGGGTAGAACCCATGTATGATTGGCTCTAAGAAAAAAGCGCAGAAATCAAGCACTTTATAAAGAGCAACTTTCATGAATGGAATTTCTTGAGGCGTATCAAGTTCAAGTAAAGTCAAATTCATGGCCGAAAAGCAACAATCGCTAAATCATGCAAATCAATCATAAGCAAATCAGAGAATGATGCATGATAACTGATTTGTTAAGCCACCTAATCAATGCATGAAAATCATGAAATTTGAACATGACGTAGGGTTAAATGTGAAGAAAATGTTTGATTTAGACATTTAGCCCTAAATCCATGTGCAAAAGGCCACACAAATCCATTAACATTGGTATGTGACTTATCATTAGGAGCAAAATGCATAACAATTTAAATTGCTACATGTCGACTTGAATTCTAAGGTTACTTGACCTTAAAAATTCTGAAATTTTAGCATGGGATGGATATGGATTTATGGACAGCTTTCATTGAGAATTTATCCTCAAGATCATTATGTATAAGATCACACAAAATTGGTAGACAGTCAGATTCATAGAGACAGGACAGCACTGCAAGTCAAGACAAATTCAGACTTCAAAACTTAATCTAAAAAAAAGAAAAAAACAGGGCAAATGATGGGCAAATTGGACAAACTAGGCATCGTTAGAAAGCTCAAGGTGTCCTTTACGAATTCCTATTAGGTGAAAATTGCAAATTAGGTCTTTTTCTAGCTCAAACAAAGCCATTTGTATAAGTGGTCAGATCAGATCATAACAAGCAGAACACATCAGCAGATTAGTGCTCTTTGCGAGAAGCATCAGGCAGGGCAAATGATGGCCAAATCCCACATATAATATGTCTATGGAAAGCTTGAGAAGTCTATTACAAATCTCTAGAAGATATTAAGTCCTAATAACATCATCTACCAGCTCATTTCTGTTAGGGAAATCCCTTATGATGTTTTGAAGATGACAAAATAAATCAAAGGCTACTAACATGTTTAATGGTTAAGTAATAGACCATGCAGATAATAGAACATGTAAAGGATATTCTCAAAGTCTGAAGACGGCCAGAAGACTGAACGTAACATCTGTCCAAAGTATATTATGAAGATTTCCAGACTTCGTGTCAAAGTCTCGAAGGCGCTAGACTCAAGACTCAAAGTCTCAAGAAGGCTGCCGGACTTTAGTGTCAAAGTCTATTCTACATCGAGTCTGCTCACTCGACTAATTCCAAACTGAACGTGAATGATGAACCGAGAAGACGGACTCTATGCTGAAGCTGAACTGGGTATAGACCTTAAAGCTAAATCTGTTGGAAGCGAGATATGTTCGGACCAGTTGTAAAGTCTACGGACTCAGATTGTAAAGTCTATTGCTCTCAGACTTTACATCCAGATTCGATGAATCATAACTCAAGCCCAATCATATAACGGCTAGTGATCTGGTTTGGATTCCACATCAAGATTGATTTGATTGTCTCAATCTATTTGATTGACAATTGGATGTTGAAGACAAGATCTTTCTATACGAAGAAGCTTTACTTATGGAAACCAAGATTTCGTTTGTATGGGCGATCGGAATCAATTTGGGATTCTACCTTTGTCACTCAACGACTACCAAATCTTCTAGATACAGAGCTGTCCAATGGGTATATTGGAAGAAGATTCTCCGAGATACTGTCCAATGGGTAGTTTGGAAGTGGAGGAGTATTTAAGGAGATCATGGACCGATGAGCAAGTAAGAGACGGAGCGTAGAATTTATAATTCCAAAGTCTGAGTGACTTTCGATCATATACTTGTCTCTTGAGAGCTTAAACGTTTGTAATCGTGAGAGAAATACCAAGAGAGTGACTTAGTGAGATAGTGTGATCTACTACTAAGTGTTTGCACTCGAAGTTGTAATCTCTTGTTGATTGCATAGTGGAATCCAGCCAAGAAGGCTGTTAGCGTGGGAGAGTGGACGTAGGCTTGGATTAAGCCGAACCACTATAAATCTTGTGTTCTTATTCTCTTCCCTAACTCCTTTATTTTGTTCATACTAGCACTCACAATTTCAAGTGATTTACATGGAAGGTCATCCGAAACAGAGAGTAAGTCAGAACACCAAAATTTTCTAGAAAACTGGTACTAAATGCCGAGCTATTTTTAGATAGTAAACGACATCGGATCAAAACGTTCTATGGGTCGATGGAAAGATAATCAAACCATCTTCAACCTCCATGAAGATTCCGAACACAGAAAACCACAACAAACAGCTCATATCAAGTCATTTGCACAGAAGGTCATTCAGAACACAGAGACAAATATTTGGCAGATTCTGGACCAGACTTCGGATAGACAAAAACCATATTAAATGAAGTCCGATTAGGGCATTCCATAGCTCATTGGAAAGATAATCGAACCATCTTCAACCTCCATGAAGACTTCGAACACAGAAAACCACAACAACCAGTTCATAACAGTTAAAACAGAAAATTGCAGAACAGCAAATCAACCTTAAAACTACTGCAGAATTGACAGACTTTTGTCGGTATTTTTCTATGATCGAATGATGTTCGTTCAAGGCATGCAACATATCAAATTGAAGCTCAAATGATATAGGCCATGCATCCTTTCTGAACAAGCATTCACAAAAATGCATGTCACCGATAACTTTGCTAACTTTACCTGTGAAAAAGTAATAGTTTTGGTATTGGCACTATTCGCTCCATTCAATGTCAAGAAAAACAATTGCAGCAGGGCTCAACCAATATATTTGAAGTATTCCATAGGACATAGATCACAAAAACAACATGGCAATACTTCCAGCGACATAGCAAGTAACTAATAGAACCCAATATAGACAAAGATGAACAAGAGGGTAATTAACAAATTGAAGTCTCATAATACACCTATGTTGTAATCCTCTTGTCCATGGAAATATAGAAACAATGCTATTGGTACTAGTTTCTTGATTCTTCTTATGTAAACGAAGATGATGAGGTACAGTCTCATGAGTAGCCTCAGCTTCCAATGCCTTACCATCAGAGGATAACAAGACCGAGCTCATGAGACCATTCACTTTTTTCAATAACCATTCCCTCGATAAAAAAAAAAAAAAAAAACAAACAACAGGAGGTCCCTCTTATTGACTAAACATACAGAATGCTGAAGCAGAATAGGTATGAATTAAATTCAAATATGCTCAGCAGAAGTTGACCAAGTACTCCGTCCATGTTTACTCATCCATGTATAGTGAGAACGAAACAAGAAATAGAAGCACGCATACAAATCCTGTTCACACGTGAAAAGTAATTACTCTTTTCTTCATCCACCAACAAGCCCACATTTGATTGGCTGAAAAACTATCACAAGGATCAAATGCAGCATCACTGGATATGTGCCTAATCTCGGACAGGAGATGAGCTCGAAGATTAGGTTATATTTGTTCGCCTTGCACACTTCCGAGTTCCTCAAACGGCCGTTCCAGCAAGTCAAATCCGGCGCACAAGACAGAGCCGAGAGAAAATGTTCGAGTCAGAGGGAGCGAATGGGAGAGAGAAACCAGAGGCCAAAAATTTCAACGGATCTAGAGAGAAAGAGAGCTCACCATCGAGCGAGTGACAGAGCCGAGAGAGAACCGGTTAAGCGTCCTTTCACTACCGTTGTTGCCGTCACTGCCGATGTCGCCGATCGGTCTCGGAGCTCTACCCTTAGACCTGAGCCAAGACCTCCAAACTTGGCGCGAATCAGAAACCCTGCACCTTGAGCTCCAGAAGGACGCGGTCCACGACGAGAGCGTCAGGTCTAGCCGAGAGCAAGATCACAATCGAGCGAGCGAGCATCTGAACCAAAGAACCGATAGCGATCGAGAGCCTCCCTTGCGATCCCCGACCGCCAGTCTCTGATCTCCAAGAGCGATCTACAGAATCAGAGAACTGAGAGAGAGAATCCTCGATCGAGCGAGCGATCGAGCGTCTGATCTCCGAGAAAGAACCGGATCCGTTGCCATTGTCGTCATCCCCTGTCACCGCGCCGATCGACTTCGGATCTGAGCCCCTCACCTCGAGCTCCTTCGCCGGCGGTTACTCTGTTTTCTAGGGTTTTTAGGGCATTACGGAGAGGAGGAGGTTGAGATTCGAGAACGAAAGTCAGCCCTATGAGCCGGAGAGCTCGTCCCCGTGAGAGAGAATACGCGAGAGAGAATTCGCGCGCCCAAAAAAATCCGAGCCCCCCAAAAAGAAAATTTTGCCAGAGAGAGTAGGAGTGAGAGATTGAGCCCAAAAAGAAAGACCCCTTCGAATGGCCCCCTTTTTATATTTTTTTCTTCTTTCTTTGTTTTCTTTTTGTTTTCTCTCTTTTTTTTTTTTTTTTTCTAATTTTTTTTCTTTTCATTTCATTTCATTTTTTCTTTTTGTTTTGTTTTTGTTTTCTCTCTCTCTCTCTCTTTTTTTTGTTTTCTTTTCTTTTTGTTTTCTTTTGGCTCTTTATTTTTTTTATATTTTTGCAAACAATGGATGATTAAAATGTTAACAAAAAAATTTCAGGTGTCAACAAATCAAAAGAGATTTTATAGTAGCGTGATCTCGTTGACTTCATAGTGAAGAGTCTCTACTGGTCTCTCACAAAGTCTCACAAGAATTTCTCTATTTTGTTTACAATTTTGAGCTTGATGAATTGTGGCACCCCCGAACAGCTAAGGTCGCCACAGCTACCTATCGCTCCTCCTAATGAATACCAGTTACATCTTTTAGCGGAAGCACCGTAGTTCATAGACATTTTTTTTTTTTACAAGAGTTTAGCGCAGCTCAATAGCAAAATTAAAGACGAGTCTCACCATCCCTCTACTCTCTTAATGATGATACAATGCACACTTACTACACATCAAAAGAAAACATAAGCTGAGCCACTTTTATTTACATCTTTAGGATGGAGATCTTGGGTTGCTACAACCAAAAAGCCAAGACTTTTAGCTAAACTTGGCAACAACTCAAAAAGAGATCTCGACCCTCTATATCGATCATGTATAACCTTCCATCTACAAGTGTCGGCTATATCCAAAAAACGTCAGCTCCCACTCCTCACGCGGGCCATCACACCCATCCTAGCGCATCGGGCAGTGGCGGCGGCAACATCCCCCGAATCACTCCGTCACGGCAGACGTGGACCGACAAGAACTTTTGGATGACCGGGCCCCTAGCCAGGCCCACATCATACATAACCAGCACCCGAACCCGTACGAACGTCAGACCAGGAATGGTGACATAGTCAAGCTCCGTACAATTGACCTCCACGTCAGATGGAATGCCGTAATAGGTACCTCGCATGACCGGAGCGAGAGGCATCTGTCTAATCTGAAATGTTGGTCCTTAAAGGGGTGAGTACAACCATTCAGCAGGTAAATGATCTAATCACTACTCAATGCATCAAACAAACAATCATAACATCATAGTAGAGTATATATCATTCATGCACCTAAATATAACTTACCTAGCAGCTATGTATATGTCATCATACCACATGTGCATACACCATCATGCACTCATTATCAAGCATTCGGGCATATCCATACCTTATGTGCACATACTACCATGCACTCATGCACATCATATCATATAGCCATGTATACATATCACCATACCATGCATGACTCAATTTCCCCTTTTTATTTTTCAATTGAGTCACCACATTTTTCTTTCTAGGGACCAGTAACTTGCATCCCACATTTTATCTCTCGCACCCAACTTGGCGTCACGAGGAACCTCAGGCACACACCTCCGGGCATCCGGCACACACCTCCGGGCATCCCGACACTCCCGAGGACATCCAGCACACACACTCCGGGCATCCGGCACCCACTATGTATTAATTATAAAATTTTTGTTATTTAAGCATACTCCTTTACACACTGGTAATCTTTGAATGATGGACGTCTTAAGAACCCGTGACCAAATTGATTGTACTAATTAACACATCTACTGAATGTGGGTAATGCATGTCAATTAAGTTACTACATATTGTACATGAACTCATCTGGTCACGTGTTAATGTTTATCAAGTTGAATATTTTTTATGGTTAAGGAGTATGGCAACATTTACGCAGAGCAATAGTATATACTGTTAAATTTTAGATATTTGGTTCTCTGGTTTAACTCAATTAATAGGCCACTAGTTGATTACAATGATAATTTGTTACTTAAAAATTGGCTAATAAATCAATTGTTGGCCTTGGAGTTATTTTTTGCCTTATGAACTCATGAGTGATAATGCATCAGCTGTCAAGCTTGTCGATTTGGTGTACTCTGTATTATTATTGATGTTAATTTGTGAGAGATATTCTAGATCAGCATTATTTTAATGTTGTTATAGTAATCAGTAATCGGGGTGCACAAGAGATGCTTGCTTCTATGTTATGAGAAGTTTCTTGTGTTGCTGTGATTATTGATCTTATTGGAATCTGTCTTTCAGATTCGCTATATATATATAAATATAAATATATATTTATATTTATATTTATATATAATAAATATTTTATTAATGAATAAAGTAATGTAATTAGCATAATATGTGATTTTGGTGATATGTTGCTTCTATCACTAATGTTAAAATAACATATATATGATATATGTGAGAAGTAAAGTTTATATCCCTGGTATGAGAGAATTTCAAAGATTCAATTGAGTAGTGACCGCCAAAGTGGCACGCTTGATTGGGTTTGAGAAATTTCGGTCTCGAATGTTGATTGGAATGTCTCCTAGTCTAATGCGTAGTCATACTTCCAAAGGAGGTGATTATGTATTAGTTCATGGAGGGATACATGATGGTGTGGTGGAGGAGTGACTGATTCTAGTGATTCATATGCCTAATAGTAATGAATTTACGAAGAATTAGAATATATTCTCATAACTGTTATCATGTGGAGAATGTACAACTACATGTCATATATTCTGTCCAAATGTAATTATATGATTATGCGTGTAACTCTCTAGATGTGTACTTGTACGTCAAGTTACACGGTACTCACATGATGCTAATTATATGTATTACTTGTTTTTTCAGTCACATTTTCTATAATTAATAATACCACTATTATTGAGGTTTTTACTATTTCAAATTTTAAGTTGTGGACATATGATTTGTTGCTTGAGAAAAGAGCAATTGAATTTGTTTACTGTCCATGAAGCGTTCCATTTTGGAACACTTGAAAAGAGGTTTGCCTGCGGACTGCATTGCTATAAGATGATGGAAGCCTTAGTTGCTTGAAATTATGTCTTGTCTGATATCGAAATTAGGACATATTTGCAAAGATTGTGTTTAAGTACTAATGACATGTACATCTCGTATATGGTTAAGAGGTTGTTTACAACAATTTTCTATTTAAGGAAAATGGCCGAGATAAAGAATAAACCGGTTCAAATTAGTCTTAAAGGTTGTAAGGCCTAATAGTAGCGGTCAGTATTTTGGCAAGTATGACAATACTGAATTGCTTAAAAGGTCATTTGTCAAATACTTGATAGATTCTGGGGTGGTAATTTAATTACTATGCCTGAAAATCCTGACAAGAAGATTTGGCTAAAAGGCATGAAGCACCATAATGAACATGGTGATGAGTATGATTAGTAAGACTAATTTATCCGATCTTCTGTGGGCTGATATTATGAAAGCAACTTTTTCACATACAAAATATGTCTCTTATCAAAGTTGTTTCATAAACTTCTTTTGAGTTATACACTGGACATAGATTACTTGAATCATATTAAATTTAGAGGTGTCATGTAGAAGTGAGGTTATCTAATCCAATATTATGTGCGTGGAAATTTAGATTCACTTAAAATTATATTATATTTTACCCATATTGTTCAAAAGAGTATTGATTTTATGACCATAAAGAAGGTATAAGAATTATGGAATCACATACAATAAAGTTTCTAGAGTTCGACATAATTGTAGAGAACAGCTACTCTCAGACTATTAAAGATAATAGTATGATGGAGGTTATTGTGTTTTTGTCTTTACCTATATAGATAATTATGGAATCTCCTGTACCATAGACTAAACTTGTTGAGATTCAAGGTATTATTCTTGATATAGTTTATAATGAAATTTCTTAAACCTCTCAAGTGCAGAATGAAGTGATTGCAGCTTTATTAAGGAGATTTGTTAGGGAAAGACGATCAGTTATATCATCAGAATATATAGTCTATTGGTGAGAGCATGATTACAATATCCACTACATGGTTGTTTTAACAACTTATATAAATGTCATTTCTTGTTCTTAATTAAGTATGTGATTAGATGCCATAAAAAAGATAATAAAGTTTTAACTCTGAAAGAGGGGTGGATAGTTTATAGTGAAGAAATAATTATTTCTTTCTTGTATTTTTAATGATTCTTTCAAAGTGAACGTGGTATTAATAATTTATTTTGATATGGAATTATGTCAAATAGATACAAAATCTATATAGTGCAACTAGATGATTTTGCAACAGATTCAAGTAAACTTGTGTGTAGACTGAAAAGTCTTAATTCATAGTCTTAAGCAAGTTTCTAGACAATATTATTAAATTTTCATAGTGTTGTTATTTTGTTCAATTGGGAACAAAGTAATTCAATATACTACAAGGTCAGTGGGAGGAAATTTATTTTTTCTTATACTCTATGTACATAATATTTTGCTTACAAGTTGTGACCTTGAGACATCTTATATCCTTTGTACTGAGGTCTGTAAGGATGGTTCTCATCATATTTTATTAGATTTATCTAAGATGATATTTGTTTATTGTATTTTTGGAAATATTCAATGCAAGAATTGCTCATGTTGTTAAGGGTGATGGATTGAATCTATCACATTGTCCTTATTTAGATATTGAGAAAATCTAATTAAATGGTGTACCTTGTGTCAGTGCACTTAAAAGTATAATGTATGCTCGAATTTGCACTAGACTAAATATCGTCTTTATGACGGGACTTCTAAGAAGATATCAATCAAATCCAGGACGTTATCACTAGGTTGCTGCCGAGAAGATTTTAAGGTACTTAAGTAAGACAAGAGATTATATACTAATTTACAGACATGTTTAATTCTTGTAGCTAGTAGGACATTCAGATGTAAACTTTGTTGGTTGTTAGCATGACATAAAATCAATAATGGAATACATATTTATGTTAGCAAGAAGTGTAGTAAATAAAGTTCTATATTATCTTCTACTATGTAAGCAAAAGTGTTAGTAACTTTCTTTTAGGCTGTTACTTGGGCTATTAGGCTCCAGAACCTCATGACGGAGTTGATCGTTTTAATTTTATGGATAGTATACGGTTGTATTGAGATAACAAATTTGTAATATTATTTATTTACTACAGAGGTCTCAAGGGGTCTAAATATATGGTGGTCAAAATTTTTGACCAAAAGGAAACGGTACAGAAAAGTTACGTTTTAATATAACATATTTTCACAGATGATGTGGTTGCAGATCCACTAACTAAAGGCCTACGCCCATATGTATTTGAGCGACATGTCGTTAGCATGGACCTAGAAGTATCTTGGGATACTGTTGTTTAGTAGGAGCTATTTTGGCTTTACTCTGATAATGTTTACATTTGTGTTCGTTACACTTTGTAACGATTTGATATGTATCAACTTTTGTATTCAATAAAATATTTTTGAATATATTGTTATTATGTTGAATACATATTGATAAAGTCTCAAGGGATTGTATAAATCTTGAGTGAAGGCTAGGGGCATCTGGTTATTAGCCTTGTGCATATGTTTTGTGATACATAAAAAAATGTTAACCATAAGGACAAGACATATGTGGGTTCATTGGAACCATAAAGTATTCTCTAGTGGCACAAGTTTTTGTGACACCTAAGGTAAGAGAATGGTGACTGACAAATGTGATCTCTCTATGAGAGATGTTATCCATTTGACACACTACCATATTGAATCCATGTCAATAAAGTTAAAAGCATTCGTGACCATGGAAGGCTCTGTGTGTATACATGCAGTTATTGCCATGAATCAGTGTTTAAGGCTTTATGGGATAGGATTGACTATTAAGAATTATCTCTAGACCAAATGTGTGCACATACAGTACGATTTCAATTAATATAGTCCAAGTGAGAGAATGTAAGAGTTTTCATAATGTGGACTAAATTAATTAATATTGTAATTTACTGTTTTTACGGTTACTGTAAAACATGGTTGGTTTAAGGTGAGATAGAAGGTTTCTTAATTAATCTAATATGAGCTAGCTAGTGTGGGCCGAGTTGAGCCTGGCTCATAATGAGGGGGGCTGGCTAAGAACTTTATAAATAGTGCTCAAGTCTCTCCTCTAACCCTAATTCTCACATGTATCCTCACCTAAGGGGCGTTTACCTAACGCTAAATGTGAGGGGGGTTGCCTCATTAAGCCAGTGATATGGAGGGCAATAGAGGAGAAACTTGATGCATGGATCCCCTTAATGTATGGGTAATCCCTTTTTCTGCTTCCGCTTTATGTTCGATGGATCCCAAAACAGGTGCGTTAATCTTTCTATTCAATTATGCATGTTCTTGTTCTGGTTATGGAGATCTTGGGGTTGCGCAATTTGCGTCCAACAATTTTTGGTCTAAAAATGCTTCCGCATGCTTAAAAAGTGGAAAGAATTGGATAACTACGTTAGCCGTAACGTGTTGGGGACGACACACACACACAAACACATACATAAACTTCACATTTTTGTTGCATGTCCTTAACTCCTACCGCAGTTACCATCGTAAAATGAGTCTGTGTATTATCCATGACAAATTCCTGCAAGCCTCAAAATTCAGGATTTGCTGATCGTACAAGTTTTTTCAAGTGCTAGAGTGGGATATAATCTCTTCCGTAGTGTTAAAACAAATTAGCATATTTTCCTTGATTCTCCATCTTTTAAAATTGCGCAAGTATCTTTCTTTAATTGTGCATGTTCTTGATTAATCTCATGACCTTCTCATGTTCTCTTTATTGTAACACATATAGAAATGTACAAAAAAAATACACAATTCTATATCTCGCATTATTCTTATGTTGATCAGAACTAAAAAAAAAAAAAAAAAAAAAACTGAAGAAATTTTGAGTGCACTCAATGCATGCCCGAGTGTACACTAGGAGCACACTTGAAGCATGCCTCATATATGTCATTTTATAATACTTGTGGTCCAAAACCAACATGGGCATACGGCCCTACTCGAGGCCCATCGGAGAAAAAAAACCATCATAGACTCCCACTTGACATGGTGGGCCAAGCAGAATCCTCTTTTCCTCACCGCAACATTCATACTTTTGGTGAATAGTCCGTGCGACCAGCAAAGATACTTTAAGAGCTCGTTGCCATACACACATTAGGAATATATGCCGGACTCATAATGGGCATCACATCTTGAATAGATTTAGTATGCGTACCCTAGATCGATCGATCACATTTATATCTCTTTTGATCTCTTTTAAACAATGACATATATATATATATATATATATATATATATATATATATATTGTATTCACAATTATGATTATCCCAAAGACAGTTATAATTGGTTAACCAGTAAATACAAAACTACAATGTGATTCTCCAAATTCGATCTTCCTCTTTCCTTCAAACTTTCAATTTCAGTTCAGCTTGTTTTTCTAGAAATGTCATATTAGATTGAATCAACTCATGATCATTGGCAACATCCTAAGATAGCAAACACTAAATAGAAATCTTGAGAATAAGTAAAAGTCATGAGGGCACTAAAATTGAGGAACTCTTTTCCTCAAGAGTCTCACACGACATAAAAGTTGAGATCAAACTTCTGCCACTCTTATTGGTCGTTTCATGCATAAGTAGTATGGAATACGTAGTATGGTATTAACTCATTTCCCATGGAGCGTATGTCTACACCTTCAATCTTTGATGATGATAGTTCGAGACATACCCAATGTCTAACTTAAATTCACATATCTACTCATTCACAAAATTCATCAAAACTCACATCATCATAGACAAGATAAAGTAAAATATGTGGGTTATTTTACTTTCGAACATAATAAATATTATGTCATCATCTTAACACCCAGTTAAGGCGACAAATATATTTTTAAGTTTGAGCTCTCGATTATCATCTAGATAATAAGCTTAAAAACCGTCTCATCTCTATTTATCACATAGTAAATAAAAGCGATTACCCATGTGAGTATGCCAATCTTATATCTGTCCGACATACTTTCTCAACTTAAAGTAATGCACTGAGCATTAAGATGCATAAAGATCAAACAAAGATTCATAGGCATTAATGATGAAAACACAAATTCAGCAAATGTGAACATTTAGGGAAATTATAATATTCAGTACATCAACCTCTACGCAATCTTAGAGATTTTAGATGACCACAAAACACATCTCTAGGTATTGGCTTTGTTATAGGATCTGCTACCATTCTATGCTTAGATATGTACTGTAAACCATATCTTTGACAAAGTTATACTTAGTATCTATATGTTTGGTTTTACCATGATATTTTGGATATTTGGTGTACATTTTTGCTGTTTGGCTATCACAGTTAATCAATAATGAATCTGCAGCACTTCCAATAACACCTAAATGATCCAAAAAATCTCTTAAGCCAAACACATTCCTATATTGCTGCTGATAATGCCACGAACTCAGCTTCCATCGTGGACAAGACTATACACGTTTGTTTCTTACTGCTCCAACATATGGCGCCATTATTTTGTAAGAAAACAAAGCCAAAGGTAGATTTCCTTTCATTTAAATCTCCTCCATAATCAACATCAGAATAACCTTAGAGTCGCAGATCCTTTCCTTGATAACTCAGTGTATAATCAGCAGTTCCCTTTAGATACCTCATTATTCTCTTAACGGCTTTCCAATGTGCTTGACCTGGATTGGATTGGTATCTTCTTATCATTCAAACTGCAAAACATATGTCAGGTCTTGTACACATCATAGCGTACATCAAGCTCCCAACAACACTAGAATAAGGAACATGTTTCATTTGTTCCTTCTCTTGTGGGATCCTTGGACACAGTCTATGGGTCAATCCTTCACCTTTTGCAATAGGAGTATCAATGGGTTTACAATCTTGCATATGAAATCGTTCAAGAACCTTATTTATATATTTTTCTTGCGAAAGAGATAACGACATCTTGAACGATCTCTTGAAATCTGCTCAAGAATGTATGCAGCTTCACCCCATATCTTTCATCTCAAAGTTGGAAGATAACCAACTCTTCATAGTATTTACAAATTCCATATTGCTTCTGGCAATTAGTATATCATCAACATATAATGATATGATCACAAATTGATCTTTGGATCTTTTGATATATACACAATGATCCTCATCTATCATTTGTAAAATCATATGTTATTATGGCATTATGAAAACGTATATACCATTGTCTCGATGACTGCTTAAGGCTGTATATTGATCTCAAAAGTCGACATACCTTTCCTTCTTGGCCTTCTTTAATGAAACCAGTGGGTTGTTCCATATATATTTCTTCATCTAATTCTCCATTAAGGAAAGCAGTCTTTACATCCATTTGATGTAACTCAAGATCCATATCAGCCACTATTGTTAGAATAATGCGAATCGAGGTAAATCTTACTACAGGAGAAAATGTTTCTTCATAATCAATTCATTCTTGTTGATTATACCCATTTGCCACAATGCGAGCCTTATGCCTTTTTATCGAGCCATCAGTTTTTCGCTTTATTTTGAGAACCTACTTGTTCCCAATAGTTTTGCGTCCTTTTGGAAAATCAACTAGTTCCCAAACATGGTTTGACTTTATTGACTCCATTTCCTCTTCCATTGCATGAATCCATTTTTCCTTACTAAGGCAATTTAGAACATGATTAATATTTCTTGGTTCATCCTCATCTTGCGGAGCAATCATAAAATTTTCCCTTTCAATGTCAAAATGTCAACGGGGAATACTTTGGCAACTTGTTCGCCGTATGGGAGATTGTACACTGTGCACATCATTCCCCATTATGCTCCCACTAGGATTAGATAATGATGATGTCGTCTCATTATATAGTTGTAATTGAGAATGAGTTGAATTCAATTAATCATTTCTCATATTACTCCCACTTGGACGAACTCCACTAATATCATTATCTTAATCCAAGGTTTCAAATAGGGAGTAATCTATCCCTATTTCACCATTCTTAAGAAATTCATCTTCTAAGAATGTGACATCCCGTGATTCAAATTCAGTTATACTCCCACTTTCCTGCTCACCTATGAACACATACCATTTCGAGTGTTCGGAGTATCTTATGAAAATACTCTTCTTTCCTCTAGGACCCAATTTCTCAAACTTGTGAGAGGGCTCATGAATATAGGCAGCACAACCCAATGGCTTAAGAAAACTTAAGTCCGGTTTTCTACCTATCCATAACTCATATGGAGTGGAAGTAACTGATTTGGAAGGCACCCGGTTAAGTATATAGGCAGCAGTTAACAAACGCATCACTCCAAAAATTAATAGGTAAGTCAGCATGCGCCATCATGGACCTAACCATTTCCAGTAGGGTTTTGTTTATTCTCTCCGCAACACCATTTTGTTGAGGAGTATATGGAATAAACAACTATCTTTCTATTCCTTTTTCATCACATAATTTTCTAAACTCATTAGATTAATATTCTCGACCTCGATCGGATCTCAATGCTTTTATTTTCTTGTCTTAATTGATTTTCTACCAAGTTCATAAACTTTTTGAAACAACTCAATGCTTCAAATTTATGATAAATCAAATAGACATATCTGAATCGAGTATAATCATCTACAAAAGTGATGAAATAAACAGCCCCATGCCTTCCTCTTAAATTCATTGAACCACAGACGTCAGAATGGATTAAATGCAGAGGAAATTCAGCTCTTTTACCTTTTTCCAAATTTTTCCTTGTCATTTTCCCGACTAGCCAATGCTCACATATGGGCAAATCGACTTTTTCAATGTTGCCCAACAAGCCCTCTTTGGCTAATCTATTCATACGCTGTTGACCAATATGACCAAGTCTAGCATGCCACACACTCACATCATTATCATATGAAGTAGAAGACGTGAAAAGGGAATAACAAACATTAACATCACCACAGTCAACATTTAGTACAATAAAACCATCCAGAAAATAATCACAACCATAGTAGTTTGTATTCAAATACAAATCTATACCTCTATTATGGAAGTTAATATTAAAACGAAGCTTGACCAACACCAAAATAGACACTAAATTTTGACGAATCTCTGAAGCATATAAAACATCATGTAGGAACTAGGTGCGTCCACCACGCATGTTCAATTGGCAGGTGTCAATCCCTTTAACTTCACTCTCGGAGTTATTTCTCACATAGATCCACTTAGTTCAGTTGGTACTCGTTGGAATTCCACAAAGGATTCTCTATCATTCGCTACATGGTCTGTCGCTCCCAGATCTACCGTCCACAAAGGATTGATTCACCTAATAATCTAACTTGACACACAAGCAAAGTTCTTAAATGTACAAGAGGTGTTTACCTTTTCGGCTCACTGTGATTTGCGAGCATAGTGACCTTTCTTATCACAATTGTAACACCTCACCCTTGACATTTTCTTCACTTGAGGACGTTTTTATCTCTTGTGTTGGTTAACTCTTGATTTCTTGCAATAAGGACTTGATCATTTGCATTCCCACATATTGAACGAATCAATACGCTTGCGCTTATAGCTCAAAGCCCTTTCTAAGCTAGAACCAACATTGCAAATATCTATTTTCGGCTCAAATGCCATTAGGCAATCCTCTACTAGCTCAAGGTGGTGCACAGCATCCTCAAGATCTTCCATAACATGGTCAAGAGCTTCTAATGCTTCTTGCTTTTCCAGCATATATTAAATCTTCATAATCAATATTTCACAATTATTGTCGTTCATATCAGCAATTACGTTCTTAGTTGCTGAAACCATTGATCTGAACACATCAGACATATATGCACGAATAATTAATACCTATCATTTATGCATCCACTTTGCACAGACTCATCATATCAATGAACAATTTTAAGTAAGGTTTCAGAATCAAAAGGTCACTATGTTTCCAATCATCCTCCAAAAATCCTAACTTAAGACTATTATTAATATAATTGTTTTATGCAAAATAAATTCTATGAAGTTACAAAAACTTCTATGAACTACACATAGCAGTCAACAATAACAGAAAGCAAATAATATTTGATATCCAATAGAATAATAATGCTTTCACATAATACAACTATCCATTACACTAAATAATATATACAGAGGAAAATATCAACATAGAAAGAGATATTTACACTCAAAATATCTCAAACTAATCTAGGAAATAAATAGGGAAAGTCTCTGCTAATCTATCAATCAAAATATCTAAAAAATCTTAAGGCACATTTGCCAACTATGGAAAAACTTTTGGAGAGCTTTCATGTCGTCTCCAAGGCGCATTTACTCTGCGCCATGTGACGCTCAATCTAAGGGTTGGAGTTTTTGTTAACTCAATCCTTTAGTACTCTCTTACAAAAGCTACTACCAGCCTTCTATAACCTGAGACCATGTTGACCTCCCATAGGCGATCTAACACTGCTTGCCATTCAAGTGGAAGAATGTTTATCAAGGCCGGCACCTTCTCAAAATCTGGCATAAGATAACCATTCCAGATGATTTCCTGTATCATCTGATTGACCCTGACCACATGTGATACTAAATCACCTTCATGCCACCGATAATTAGCTAACTCTGTCATCAGCCTTTTAAGTCTTGCACTTTCTTCGTCCGTTCTCGGGAATGCAGGTATCCGTGCATAACGCATCATAATTCCTGCAACAAATGCAGAACTAAAAAAAATGGATCACTTATAATCCATAATGAACATAAGGGAAAATACATAATTTTCCATGATTCATGCAACAAATGCAGAATAAAAAAAAAATGGATTACTTATAACCCACATAGACATAAATGAAAAAGAAACAGATTCTTTTTGCTTTTTTTTTTTTTGGGTCAACGGTCAACGGTGGTCAACGACGGTCAACAGTCGTCAACGACGGTCAATGGTGGTCAACGCCGGTCAACATAGGTCAACGGTCAACGCATGACCGGGTCAAGTCAATAGGTCGGTCAACGGGTCCTTCAGGTCGGGTTAGGTTGGACCGGTCGGACCGGTTGGGCCGGACGGGCCGGTTGGGCTGGCACGTGCCCTGCGTGTGCGTGGGCAACCGCCGGCCGACGTCACGATGACATCAGCCGGCGTGTGCCTTGCACGTGTAGGCGGTTGCCGCGCGTGCATCGCACACGCCTGGGAATCGTCTCGGTGCGTGCAACGCACGCGCGACGAAGTCGAACTCTTCAGCCGCGCGTGGCAACACGGTCGGCGAAGATTCGGCGACAAGCGACCACTCGAAATTCTCGTATCGTTGAGTACTTCAATCCTAAGCAATCATAATCGCAATTCAATCTATGGAAAAAACAAAAATAGGGGGAACAAGACAGCGTCGGGATTATTCCGTCTCTAAAACGATTAACAAGTGACGTTTAACAAAAAAAAATCAATCAAAATTATTTATAATCGTAAAAGTAATCGGAAACATGATTAAGAGGCTCGATACCAATGTTGGGTTGAGATTCGGAAACGGATCCCAAACAAAGTGATTCGACACGAATCGAACACAAACGTAGCGGAAGCGAGCCCAAGAAATTCATGAATCACCGATCCTAAGGCACATCACATAAACGAACGTACCTTTGTTTCCACAGACTAAACCCCGATGTCGTGAATCAAAGAGGAATAATCCACGCCGTTCTTCAGAGGATTCTTCTGTACTGTTCTTCGGGAGAAAGCGGGGTGAGAGGACGTAACCTCGAGAGAGAGGACGTGCGTAACCGAGAGAGAACGTAATCTCTCTCTCTCTTTTTATTTTATTTTATTATATGTAACCTTTCAATCAGATAACCGCCTCCCTTATTTTTCCTTTATCTATAATAATTTCCTCCATGGGCCCTCAACTCACGGGCCGGGCCTTTTTGGGCCCAACATGGGCGGACGGGCCAACTCAGGCCCATCAAAAGGAAAAAATATCCATCAATACTATATAGCACTTCTTTAGCTTCTTCAAGTGGGATAGATCAGATAAGCTTTGCAAGGATTTGCAGTCTTCGATTATTAAGCTTTCTAGAGATTCCACTCTGTCAAGACCTTGAATGTCGAACAGTTCCGGACATTCCCGTAGTTCAAAGTCCTTGAGATTTGTTAAGTTAGATAAGTTGGACAAGGTTTGAAGGAAGGGACACTTACTGATAAACAAGAGTCGTAAATTCTTCAGTCTTTCAATCCCTATAAACCTGCTTGACGTGTTGTAGCTCATTCTCAAGCATTGCAACGATGTTAAACCTTCAAGATTTTCAATATTATTATACTGATTCTCAAAATTTAGCTCCAACAAATTCTCCAAGTTGGAAAGGTCAATGACTTCAAGAAGACTACAATTGTTGAAGGTAAGTTTCTTCAAACTAGAGGGAAGCTGTGCAATCTGGCGCAAGTTCTTGCAATTGTTGAGTTCAAGTTCTTTCAGGCAGCAAAGGAATGAGTTTATGCTGGTGATACTTGGGAGTTCCAACTTGCAACATGGGCTGTAAGTTCTTTCTTCTGGAAAAGCTTTGACGGAGGCTGTCATGGTAAAACATAATTCTAGATTTCTTAAACTCACCAAGTTTGAGATATCTGGGTCTTTTTCCGTGGCTCTTGAGGACAGACGTAGACTTACCAAACTCTGGGGAAGCTTTGGTACATTCTCCACACGAGTTTGTGTTAATTTCAAAATCTTCAAGAAAGGTAATCTCATGATATCACTAGGAATCATCTCTAGCCGCATGCAATCCTCTCCATGAAGCTCTTCAAGTTTCTCCAACATCCCAATTGCCTCAGGTAACCTTTGCATGTGACTTCTGTTCATCTTCAACACTTTCAAGCTCTTTAGATTGACAATGGTATTTGGCAATTCCACAATGCCAGTGCTTGAGACATCCAACTCAGCTAAGGATTTTAGCATTCCAATCGAGTTAGGAAGTGTCTTTAGCTTTCGAGCTCCACAAATGGCCAAACACTCAAGATTTACGAGTGCTCCTATTGAGCTTGGAATTTGACTAATGCTTGTATCATATACATTACGGGATGACCAGTGGACTTGATTACATCTATTTAGATTCAAGTGCTTCAGACATCTCAAATGACCAATAGATGGATCAATCCACAGCAAATTCCTACATTCCTCCAAAATTAATGTTTCTAAGGATAAATATGTAGAGACATCAGGAGTTGTGCTTAACTTGTCGCACTTTGATAGATTAAGGACCTTTAATCTCGTAGCCGCCTGTCAAATTATTATGCATATTCAATGAGTTTGATTTATAGAATCTTGCAGGACATAAATAAATATATAGACTGAGGAAGCATTCACCAAAGTAACTTTGTAAATACTCTCTTTATATCACTTCCCCTTACGTGGTTGTGGACCCACTATTCCATTAATAACCATATTGTAGTTTATCATCCAAAATTTATCTAGAAAATACTTTATTTATCGTTTGAGTGAAGAAGTATAACTATATTCAGTGCACCGTGTTAATCCATATATTGGAAATCAAAATATTTTTTTATTAAGTATGAGACCCTTCATATTGTTACTAATTCAATATATTTGATATCAATAATAAATTTATATCGCCAACCCAACGCAACCGAGAACATAACCAACACAATGAAGAATGTTTTGTTTGTTGGTTTTAAATAAGATTTTAGGAATTTGAGATGTTACCACCAGCCATGTACAATTGAGAATTTAATATATTACAAACCCGATATAACATCTATTCTAACATGCAATTACTTCTGACATAGAATTTACACATGTTCAACGCCAATAAATGAAATTACCTCAACTTGAATTTTGAAAATGGGAGAAAAGATTTACCAAAAATCATCAAATACATAGTATATATACGTTATTAAGGTAAATAATTTTTTGTGTCACCAATCAATACAAAGATTTCTTCACATATCATCATCCAAAGTACATTGTCACCCATCCAATTATGAATGTGTAAAAAGTTTTGTATACCAAGAGTGGACTTAATAAACGTATCTTTATTCAAATTGTGCAAGTATATAGGGATAAATGTATTGGAAGTTCTAAAACTTGTCATAAAAGTGTAATTAAGTCCTAAAACTTTTAAAAAGTGCAATTAAGTCCTAAAACTTTTCACAAAGTGCAATTAAGTCCTAAAACTTTCAAAAAGTGCAATCAAATTCTAAAACTTGTCAAATTGGTCCAATCTAAGTCCTTCCATTGATTGCACATTTTGAAAATTTTTGGACTTGATTGCATTTTCGTAATAAGTTTTAGGACTTGATTGGACTTTTTGAAAGTTTTAAAATTCAATTGAACTTTCATAACAAATTTTAGGACTAGATTGCTATTTTTGAAAATTTTAGGACTCAATTGTATTTTTATGACAAGTTGAAGAACTTCTAGTGCATTTTTTCCTATAAAAAAAAAAATACAAGAACAGGAACACTGTCAAATTTAGACTAAACTACATTATTAGAGATGAGTAGAAGAAGACCAAATTCGCTTGAAGGTAACAAGAAGAGAGCTGGAAGGGGATTTCAGCATTGAAATAATACAAATATAGCATTATTTAACAATAGAATTATTGGATTATTTGCATGACATTAGTCGCTGCACAGGTTTAAGAATAGACTTATTGAAAATTATGTTGGGTGATGTGGTCATGCAATTCAAAATATACAATAGTTATGCGTAATTTATGACAAATGATACATATTTATTAACTAAATAGAAAATCCGTGACATTGTTCATTACTTTATTAAGTTATCTGTTGTATACTATATCTTGTTTACTTATATATTCTGGAGGCATAATTGTAATCATGAAATATTTGAATTCGAAATTACTTTTTCCTACACTATCCAAATTCCATAAGTCCATTTAATAATCAATAGAAAAATACATACCAATCATATACGTGACTACTATATCAAATTACATCTAAATTAATAAGTTACATGAAGATGATAATCTGTTGTTCTATGAACATCAATTGTTCGAGTAAGTTTGTTAGTTGAGATTTTTATCTTATTAATGTAACGGGTAGTGTTTCTATGTAATGTTTGGAAATTCACGATAATGTGACACAATAACATAACTCCATTCTACCAACTTTCTTGTTTATATGCTACCTATACAAAGTTGTCACAGAAGCTTGTTTAAACTGTTTGGTACAGTTTCCTGTTGTAGTTTCAGTACTAAAAACGTGTGATGTAGCTTTATAAGGTGTTCAGTATATACTTCACATCAGCAGCTACTTAAGAGCCAGCACCTTACGGCAGTTGTTAGGAAATTGCTCACCAACTTTGATATGTTACAGTTTAAAAATATGAATTACCAAACATAAAAGGTTATAGCACTTCACTATATACTTACAACACAGTTCAACTATAGTTCAGCTGCAGTTATAGCAAACAAGATATGATAAACAAAAAGGTGAAGTAATTGTTTTTCCAGCTAGCAATAGTGATTGACTTTAAAAAATTAAAAGAAGTTCAATTATGGAGTGCGGAATTTATATCTTAGGATATACTCAAGAGGTAGATTTCTTATTTTAGTTTAATTAGAAACCCAATTGACAATCCTCAGCCCGTGCAGGACACGAGCTTGTGTGGGAATAAAAGGTTATAAGAATATGGTACCTAAAGTTCGCCATACCTTAAGTTGAGTCCACCCATTCCAGCATTCTGTTATTTTGGTCCGCGACAGATCAAGGATGAGCAGATTTTTGGGGCAAAAGTTGGTTGCTTGCAAATTTGAAGGAGAATTCTTCCAAGAAAGCCATCTTACTTCTGAAAAGAGATCCTCAAAGTCTCCGGACAGGTTTCCGCCGATCAGTCGAAGAAATCTAACGTTTGGCATTTTCATAAATTCTTCCGGTGTCAAAACAATCCCGTCAAAGTTCACACAAATCGCTTCAATAGTTTCAGTTCCCTATAACGATGAAAAATAGTTCCCCATTAGCCCAAGCAAAATGCACATGGATTTCTATAAACGGTTTTGGTTCCGTATGATGCCACAATGGAGTCTGTTCAATTGTGGGCTTCTAGAAAAGGACAAAATGACCTGGAAAAAGAGAAATTTTGGACAGATTTTTGCTATGAAAAAGTGATGAGGTGTTGCAGTTAACTTCACCTTCTTCTTGATGATCATACCCAATGCTTCGTCATTATTCCATACACGCGAGCGCTTTCCCGGATCTTTGCGATTTTCATTACGTACAATACTCCTACCAAAGTCTTTAAGCTGGTCATGCATCCAAAATTCATTCTTTTCTCCAATTTTTATTAAGGACATCAAAAGTAGGACATCAATCCCCTCATCAGGAAACAGTTCATAATCATCCCACATATAAGTTGCATCTCTCTTATTCTCTCCGGTGAGAAAGCAGGCAATATCAAGAAATAGTTGCTTTTGCTCTTCATCTAAAACCTCATAACTCAAGATTAACTTTTTCTCCACATCCTCATGAAGATGGCTTTCCATCTTTTTTAATGTATCTTCCCATGCTGCTTTTCTTTTCTGATATAAAAAGGAACCCATCACTTCAATAGTCAAAGGAAGGCCGCCAGTTTTTGCAGTGATATTCTTAGATAGACTTAGAAAGTCACTTGGAGGATAGTTGTTTCTAAATGCATGCTTGCTAAAAAGTTGTAAAGATTCTTCACTATTCAGCTCTGCCACTTCATAAGTCAATCTATGGTCAAACTGATCTTGAAATACAGACATAACATTTCTATCTCTCGTGGTAACCACAATTCTACTTCCTGAACCAAAGCATTCTCTTGTTGCTGCTAGTGCAATTAGTTGGCTACTATGATTTACATCATCAAGAAAAACAAGAACTTTCTTTCTCTTAAATCGTTCTTTAATTATATTTTTCCCTTGGTCAATGCTAGAAAACTCAATTCCTTTGTCCCCAAGGATATCATGCACTAGTTGCCTTTGCAAATTTAGAAGGCCAAAACTTGAACTTGCTGATGCTTGTCGAATATCTTGGATAAAGCTACAGCTTTCAAAGTCAGGTGACAGTTTGTGGTAAACAACCTTGGCAAGAGTTGTCTTACCGATACCACCCATTCCACATAATCCAACGAGCCTTATGTCCGTAGATTCAACACTCAACAAATCTATCACTTCATCCACAGAATGGTTGATCCCAACCAAATGATCAGGGAGATGTACAGGAGACACCTTAAGCTTAACCAAAACTTTACGAGCTATTAGCCGTGTGAGTTCTCCATGACTGCATGTCAGTAGTAAGAGTATAATGAAATTATTATCAAATTGAAAACAAACATGTATATAGACGAGATCATTCAGTGATGTGAGTTAGCCACAAAATGAGGGACATATAGGGATAAAATAATGCATGACTTTCTGAATTCATTCAATCATGGTATTAAGATACAATGGATATTTTATGAAGGTGATGATCAAGATCATGAATTCCTTCCATATTCATCGCACAGTTTATTAGAAATGAGTATGGTTGGGGTGCTCCAATCCAAAAGCGGGAACGAAGAGGAGATATTGCAAGCGGAAAGAGGAAATGGAGAAGATAAGGTAACAGCATGCTCAAAACGTGCAATGTAGGAAGATAACTGTGTAAGATTTGGTATTCAACTGTAAGTGACTATATTATACTCTAGGTGTAAAATTTATATTACACAAGCAGCTTTATATGTTATGGATTTGAGACAGTGAATAGGTATAAATTTCAAATTATGGGCGGATAATACCGTTTGTGTTTTGGGCAGTCCATCATAAAAAAACATGGCCTAAACAAAAAGAAGCTAATGATCTAAACCAGACCACAACAATTTACGTAATCCATTAGCACCACTCAATAAAATGTCTAGACGAAATCGTTAATCATAAAGTTCATGACAATACACTTGACCCACAAACCCCACCGATGGAATGTGTGGGGACTCATCGATCGTGCATTTCCAATGGAGAACTTAAGTGGAAACCATGACACCTAACGACATCGATTGATTCACAGCATGAAACGAAGTCCGAGTTAATAAAGCTCCATCGACCAAGAAATAACTGTAGCTAAATGATCAAGAGCGGTCACAAGTTATCCCTGAAGCAGCGCGCAAGTCAAGACGCGCTTAGAGGGTTTTTTGGAGGAAGATGACGATGCACAATGGAATGGTCCATGAAAGATGGAGGAGGAATCAAAGACCAAAAATCTCTTTACATCATCTCTAATACATAGATATATCTCTGAAGACAATTCAAACACTTCCAACAAGAGCAGTATAGAATCAAGGATTCGATCTGGTTTTCGAAGAATATCGTTTGTAGAAGATCTTCACTTAGGTTTTGAATTTTAAATTCAAATTAGATTAGATTTCCTAAGTTCAATAGCT
The DNA here is from genome assembly GCF_016545825.1 of Eucalyptus grandis. Taxonomy (NCBI): domain Eukaryota; kingdom Viridiplantae; phylum Streptophyta; class Magnoliopsida; order Myrtales; family Myrtaceae; genus Eucalyptus; species Eucalyptus grandis. Next base: position 9,321,927 of record NC_052614.1, read on the forward strand.
ATATTCGAGTATAAAGGGTTTCTAGTTGAGTCTTGTAAGCTTTCTACTTCCCCTTCGTACTTTAGTAGTTTCCATTAAGAGGTTAGTGTTCAAATTTTGTTATAGAACAAGTATGGCATCAAAAAATGTAAGCCATTTGTTCTGATTCAATTAAAATTAGTGTTCAAATTTTGTTATAGAACAAGTATGGCATCAAAAAATGTAAGCCATTTGTTCTGATTCAATTAAAAGTTCTTTGCAGTTTCCACTGTTTATTTCAATTATTTTTACCTATCCATTGTATTAGTAATTCAAGTTTTAGAATCCATCTACTTTTTTATTTGAAGTCAGATTTGATCATTTATTTGGTCAGTTGATCGATTTTAATTTGGTTCTATCATTGAAATCATTGAGTCTCCATTTACCACAACTTGACAAAATCATATGTAACAGGCCTAGAACAAAATAAAATGCTTTTCCGCCCAAATTATAGTCAGTATTAAAGCGAAAGAAACAGAGAGAAAAGGGAAGATGGAGTTGAATGAGTTAACATACCCTCTGTCCTTGGTGTCCCATCCCTTGATTCTTGTAACCTCCTTGAGCGCCTCTGCCCATCGTTGCACAATCTCAGCCCCACGTTTTTGTTCATGCAGAGTTAATGCATCCCTATATACATCAGTTTCAAGCTTCAAATCAGAAGGTTCCACATCATAAAAAATGGGCATAACCTCTAGTCCAGAGGCTTCTTTACACTTCATCATGTGTTCTAGCTCACGCAGGCACCAGCTACTGGAGGCGTAGCCTCTGGAGAAGATGGGAATGCATATTTTCGAGTCATCGATGGCCTGGAAGATTTCGGGGCCGATCTCTTCACCAATGTCGATCCCCTTTTTGTCTACGAAAACATGAATACCCTTATCTAGCAAGGCATGATAGAGGGAATCTGTGAAGTTAACACGAGTATCTGGTCCTCGAAAACTCAAGAACACGTCGAACATAGCTCCCGATGAATCATGGCTTGCGGATCGAGTTTCCAGAGAACAGGTCCTTTCTCTATTCATCTTAGCAGCGTCTGCTGAAATTCTGCAAGTAAATCACAAAAGATTTGATGCGTTTTTCTCGTCAAAATACATGTAAAATCACACCACGTTTTAAAGTGTAAAATCACACCACATTTTAAAGTGATTTTACAAGACTTAGATGATAGAAAACGCGGTGTTTTGCATTTCAAGGAAGTTGCAAGAACTCCGTGTGGAGCAGGGGTCAACTAGCGATGGTGGGCCAGGATAGTGAGGCTCGGCTTCCATTTCCGTTGTGTTGCGGCATTGACCGATAGAAGTGGCAAAGATATGACTGAAGGATTAACAGATGGGCTGAGCCCGGCAATTGACTGGCGGATGGGGCGAGAATCCGCGAGTCAAATGAAATGTCCGAGAAATGTAGACACGTGGAATTGCACGTGTATCGTCCAACAAACTTCAGCTTATCAATTAATTGCACGGGTACCAGCTCGAAAACACAAATGAAAAGGGCAACCCCTTCAAATTTTATTTACCAATTTTGTATCGTCTAACAAACTTCTATTTGTATCTCTTAATACCACCTTAAAAATCATTAACCTTAATTAGAGTAACTTACCTACTCTTCTGTAATTAAATTATTAATTAGTTTCGTGTCATCAACTATTGTTTAAGTTACTTACCAAATTTATTTTTCTAATCACCAACCTTTCTTATTTCTTTTACCAATTTTCATTCTCCTTTCTTTATTACGCCTTTAATTTACTGACTCTTATTTGTCAACCTTTTCTTTGATTAAGTTTTCAACCAGTTACCAACTCTCATTTGAGTTAATTATCAACGTTTATTTTTTTTTAAATTTATTAACTTTTCCATTGAGTTACTTAATTGGGATAAATCAAAAAGTCACTAAATACATACGGGCCTAATACCCTTAAAAACCTCTAATTTTTACTCAAGTCCCATTTCTACCCTACATTTTTTTTTTGTTTCATTAAAAATCTCAAACTTTAGGTCCAGTCCCAAATCTACCATAAAATATGGTCGAAAGAAAAATTTCTATTTGACAGGGCTTCTTCCTATACCTATGAATTCCATTGGACCTAGAAATGATACATTGGAAGAATCTTTTGGGTATTCCAATATCAATAAGTTGATTGTTTCGCTCCTCTATCTTCTGAAAGGAAAAAAAGATCTCTAAGAGCTGTTTCTTGGATCCGAAAGAGAGTACTTGGGTTCTCCCATCCATCAAAAACCCCAAACTTTATGTCATGCCAAAATTCTACTGTCCAAGCCCAATTTTACCCTAAAGTTTTTTCGGTCTAATAAAAATCATAAGCTTTTACTTGAGTCACAAATCTGCCCTGCTAAACCTTTGTCCAAAATTTCCTATTGACAACTGAGAGATAGAAAACTCCCAAGCATGAGCTGTTTGAGCATCCCGAGCCTAGTGTTCCAAGCGCAAACTCACTGACCGTGAGAGATTGAACACTTTCGAGCACGAGAGTTTGAAGACTGAGCATAAAATCGAAGATCCCCGAGTGAGATGGAAGGAAGACTCTCTTAAGAGGTAAGAGCAATTGAAGAAAGTCAACCCTAATTGCTCTAGTTTTTATCAAAATTTCATTTCCAAGAAGGCGTTATTTGGACTTATTTGAAAAATTATTGCTTTGGTTTTTTTATAAGACAAAAAAAAAAAAAATGATCGTGTGTGGGTATGCGGTCGACTTTAGCCAAAATCTAATAATTCCAACTTTACGAATATCCACCAATTTCAATAGCCTATTACTTTTTTTTAGCACTGTAAACCGACGCTCAGTAATTTTCCAATCAATTACCAAAATTAAATAATTTAGAAATAAAATCCTAAAATCAGAATTAAATTAATTCAACACAATCTAGCACTCAAATAAATAAATAGACTGCGCCACGATAATCAACATAAAATTCTGATCGTCAGTTATCCTAGCCTAATTTCCGGAAAATAATTAATTAATTAAATAATTACGGAAATTATTAAATGAATGCAATAAATCCAACTTAGGCTTGTAATGCCTAATTGGAAGCCGAGACGAGCCGGAAAATTACCGAGACTCACTCAATAAATATTATGACCTATTTTCTTGCTAACTACACCAATCATTTGCCCAATATACATTGATAAGTCTATAATTTAATTACTCTAATATAATCTATCAATCTAATTGCACTTAATAAAATCTAATCAATCCATACGCATCATTAGCATACTAATAAGGGATTAGTGAGCAAAACTCACCCGATTGAAGATCTGCTCGGATCAAAACGACGAGGACGCGATGAGGCTCGATCCTCTCCAAAGTGGCGATAGCAACGGGGCACAAATTAGGCCCAAAACTTGGCCTGCAAAACCTCACGGCGCTGCTGGTTTTCTTTGGCTGTGGGGGCTGTTTTGTGCGGCTGAGTTCGCGGAGGGAGGGACTGGATGTGCGGCTTCAAGTGGGCTGTTGAGAAGTCACGAGCTGGGCGAAGATCGAGCGGAGATCGGTGGAGTTCCGGCGCCTCAAGAGGCTGAAATGGCGTCGTCAAAAGGGGGGTGAACGAACTGCAGAAAGCCGAAGGAGGGAGAGAGGTTGAAGGCGGGTGGGTCGGTCAAAAATGACAGAGAGAGAGATGATAAGTGAGAGAGAGAAATAAAGTTGAAAAAGTCAAAGAATGGATGAAGCAAAGTGGGAAACGGCAGAGAAGAAAAAGACGGTGGGGGGGGTAGTGGGAGAGAGAGGTTGAAGGCGGGTGCGTCGGTCAAAAATGACAGATAGAAAGATGATAAGTGAGAGAGAGAAATAAAGTTCAAAAGTCAAAGAATGGATGAAGCAAAGTGGGAAACGGCAGAGAAGAAAAAGACGTTGTGGGGGCGGGGAGAGAGAGAGAGAGAGAGAGAGAAGAGAACGTGGGCGGCCAAAAAGGGGGAAAATGTGCGCAGCAAGGGGGAAAAAGAAATAGGGAAGAAAAATTAAAAAAATTAAAATGATTTCCTATAATCCAAAATCATTGTCCCACTTATTTTTGTTTAGTCCAATTTGATCCCAAAAAGTCCTCATGCTAAAGTACTTGATCCTCACTTACTTTTTTGCACAAAATTTTCCTCAAACAACAAATCTCGAGCAACAAAAACGGCAATTTCCTTCAATTCCGAATTCTAATTCATTTTCTTTTCGGTTCTGATTTTCTGAACAAACAAAAATCCGATTGAGGTCCAATTTGAATGCAGAAAAGCTTAAATTCCATTCATCAATTCACTCACACTAGATGCCAAAAATCCCTTCTAAATGACCAATCCGAATTTTCATTCGTTTTCCGAATCATCTACAACGATTTTCCATAAAAATCCCAAACTCACCGAAATTTCCTCAAAAAGTGAGCCAACTTTCCAAGAATGACTCATGACACGAAAAGACTTTCAATTTCTGAAATCGAGTTCAAATTTGCGGTTATTTTCAATCAAACACGCTTTTAATGTGACCTTACCTACCGAGTAGCTTTTAGGAATTTTTGGTACAATTGACCCATGGTCGATTTTCTTCGAATCACAATGAGCCCATCCAACACATTGGCGACTCTCGATGATCGTAAAATCTCGAGGCTTCAAATATGGACATGGGTACCCAAAACGATAGAAAATCAGTTTAGTGTCGATCGACGAGAATTTTGCAATTATGTGGAATCACCCACACTTTGATCATCCTCTCAGTCGAATCGACCTATCTCCGGTCTCTTATCAATTTTTAATTGTGCCGTAATGACCATTGCAAACTAGCTTGATTGAAGCGATCGACATCGGTCGAATTCTCAAATCTATTGCGTTTAGAATCCCTTAACGACTTCACCTAATAAGTCGGTTATCTCATCAGTGGTCATTTCAGAGAAAAACACTATAGTCATATTGATGAAAGGCCCAACTTATCCAATCAAAATCAGAACTGAAAATTAGGATGTCACATTAGTACCTTAAGTTTTTGCCAACTTACTTAAGGCCAAATTGGAAGAAAAAAACAATCACTTAAGTATCTCTGACGACAAATTCCGACCAAATTGATTACGTGACTTTATAATTAAAACTTTAATATAATTGACATATTTTAAAAAAAAAAAAATCCAGTCCACGTAGACATTTAAAACGAGGTCGTACCACCTTTGGGCAAAACAACGTCGCATGGGAAGGGTTAGAATAGCGTTGGTGTCACTGTCACTTAGACTTACAAACTCCTTCTCGTCGTTCACTCATTGCAGCTCGCTCGGTTGCCGTCATTGCTCGCCATCGTTCATGTGCCGTTTTGTAGCTCTCACTCATTCAAATTTGTCATCTTCTCTCCTTGGCTCAATTGGGTGGAAAAATTAGGACTTTCTCTCCTTGGCTCAATTGGGTGTAAAAATTAGGACTCAAAGGGCAAGATTCAACTTCTTCTTCGCTTCATTGGAACGAATTTGAGCCCCTTGTAAAACTTCTACTCTCCATTTGCAAGATTCGGCTTTAATTTTGGGGGCAAAATGAATTAGGGTTTTGAATTTCAGTAGAATGGCCATTAGGGTTTCAATTTGGGAATTTGCTTCATTTTCGCAATTTAGAGTTTTTATTTTGGGGCAAACCTTCTACGTGACGTCTTTTAAAGGTTATATGCTAACCAGGCATGTTGACGAGCCATGTAGGACCGAGAAATTAATAAAAATATGGCAACATCGGATTTCTGGTGACCAAGATCAAAGTTGACACTGAAGTGATCATCTTTAAAAAAAAAAAAAAAAAAAAGTGGCTTTTAAGTGATCTAAAAAAAAAAAAAAATTATGACGTTAAAGTGAACGCCGTACACTACTTTTGATACTTGTAGATCTTTTTTTGATAGTCTAGAATCAATTATTATTGTCTTGCTTTAAGGCAGCCTCAATATGTTCGTGATCTTGATTGGGGTTGAATTCCCTAGACTTTGAATAATTTGTCCTGTCTTTCAATGATTTCGATCTTCGACAAATCTTGATCTACGCAACGAGAGAACATTAGTACATTTAAAATTTTGTGCAAGTGTCTGTATGGACAATGCATTGCATCAAAGTTCAATTTTTTTCATAATTCATAACGATATGATATCCATTATATGACGGACAAATTGAATTTCTCGTTATTTTTTCCTTTCCACTAAATGTTCACGTCTTTGAGTTGAGACATAATGTTTATTAATCAAAACAATATGGTTTTAAAAAATTAAACAATAAGGTTGTGTATAATTGTGAGCTAATGTGCTTTTCTTTTCCTTATTTTGATTATCTGTTTTGTGTGTTTTTGACAGAAGGGAAAATAAGAAAATAGGAAGTCACATTCAACCAGCACCATTGTAGAATATGCATCTTTGAAGAATGCTGTAGAGGATCAAAGAGATTTTAGAGGACAATTAATCCGATCTCCTAAATCAATCTCTCTCTTTGGCTTGGATAGCAGTTCGATTTGCACACATCTAGTCAAGTTCGCATGATTTTTCTGAACTATGGAAACATGAAACGCTCGTGTAATTTTCTTGATATTTAGAACGATCGGCTCTAGCTTTAACTTGAGCATTGATGCGATCATAAGCATTAGCTAGTCCTAGTCACGGAGCCCAAAAAAAGAAAAAATTGTACAAACATGTTGTATATTTTGAAATTATTGTCAAACACTTTAGTTACATAGAGACGACAATTGGAGCCCCCAATTGAAGACCCAACTCATAGCATTAAGGATGAGATTCCAAGATTATCTATGCCAAAAAGCACAGACTAATTCACTTAAAAGATTGGTGAGATGACGTGATCAAGAATCTACAGATAATAGAAGATTTGATTGATAGCCCAAATTAGGAGAAGGGCTAATTACTTTTTTTCAAAGAAATTAATTTTGGATAAATGTATCGTGAGAGTAATAGTTTAGTATTTTTTTGTGAGATGAAAATTAATATTGGATAAATGTGTCATTGAGTACCAGTTTGAAATTTCTGATTGTCTTTAACCGAACAATAGGCAAACAGACGTGAGGAAATAATTGTGAAGATGAGCAGAATGGAAATAAGAGAGAACGGTGAAAATGAACAAGGAGTTTTGGACTTTCTTCTCTCTGTATTCAAGGCACAATTGTTCATCTGAGAGCTCGCTACTTTAATGGCTTGCTCTGTTTTCCTATTTATATTACATGGACTTGACGAAGAAGAGAAAACTAACTAATAAAATGGAAAAAACCGACTAACACAAACAGAAGAGAAAATTGTTGCTCATTCTGTTAGACACGCCAAAACAGAATAACAGTTCTTCAGCAAAGGATCTCCACTTAGAGTTGTTGAACACGTGGAACTTGGAAGTTTCATCACCGACTTCGTGGCTTTCCCAGACTTTGTGGCTTTCCCAGTTGATTGATCCTGAACGTCATGCACATACGTGGCTGGCACGGTCAACAACTTGTTTACTGACTTGCGTTCTTCACTTCTTCTGATCTTTGTCACGGCAGCAACTTCTTCATTCCTTTCCTTCATTGAAGCTGCAACAGAGCATGTTTGTGCAAAGTATGCTCGTGTAGGCTGTGCTATGAGGTTCTTAACAATAATTTCTTAGAGCCCACGAAGAAATTTCCAAGAAGGACACTCAAAAGGTTATCTCCACGGTTGGTACACCGTGTGAAGTGGAAAAGACAAACACTATTTGCCCAGCCATTAACCCCAAAAAAAAAGTTTAAGATCAGTCATGAAAGGAATCTCAAAGGATCTTGTCTTTTCTTATCCATTAGCGTGTTTCTATAACCTTTCTTAGAAGTCTAGAATCAACTGTTTCTTCAATAATTTTTAATACATACTTTTTTTTGGGTCAAAATTTCGAATACATTGGCATCTACATAACGTAGCAAAACAGAGGAACGAATGGAAAAAACAAAGAGTAATAATTGCCACGTGGTTTGTCATGTATTATGAAACTTCATTAAGGGGTGTAGAGTTGCGAGTTGTTGCACTTTTTTTGTCATTCTGTTGATTATCTGTTTGTCTTTGTAAAAGGAACGACAAGAGAACAAGACAACGTGTCTAACCAGCACAACTTGTAAGTGATGCATTTTTGTAGACGATCGCATTTAATCAATTTCACTTTTTGGCTTGAACAACACTTCAATCAGCGTACATATATTTAAGTTTGTGTGATTTTTTCTGAACTGCAGAAACATGAAAACTCTCATATGATTGATTAATATTTAGAGCCATCAACTCTTGCTTCCATTGGTCCCGTCTAACTCAAGCATAGCTGCAATCAATATATACACACGTAAATACACTAATTTACAGTATACTATAACATTATACCACCTATTCAAGAAAATACACATGCTTTGGACTATAGTTGGACCACTTAAGATGTATTGACTCAGCACCATCCATTTTCTCCGAGGACGGACCTACATGGCAAAGTTGGGGGAAAATGCCTCCACTATCTTGTAAAGAATATATATGATACGTCACTTTTCTAAATAATTTTCAATATGGCCCCCGCAAATATGATGAGAAATCATTTTAATTAGTTATTTTCCTTACTTTTTAATTATTTTTCCTCCATGGTTAAGTATTGCAGTAATTAAATATAGGGATAAGTGCTTTAAAAATCATAAAATTTGTTACAAAGTACAATTGAGTCATAAATTTTTAAAAAAATGCAATCAAATCCCAAAACGACATCGCATGCTTTTCCTTCTTCTTTTTTTGGGTTGTTGTTGTTGTTGTTGAACCTGTTGACTCTATGACATCCCAAATTTTCAGCCCGCTTCAATTAAATTAATCGGGCCTTTCATCGACATGCCTACAGTGCTATTCTCAGAGCTGATCATTCGTAAGATAACTAGACTACTTGGGAAAGTCATTAAGAGATTTTAATGCGATAGACGTGAAGATTCGACCAGGAATTGACTACTCGACCATGCTCATCTACGAGAGATCAAGATTGATTAAAAATTAGAGATAGGTCGGTTCGACTGAGATGTATGGTTAAATGTGGGTGATTCCACTAAATTGCAAAATTTTCGTCGATTAGCACTAGAATGATTTTTCCATCGGTTTGGCACCCTGTATATGTATTTGAATCCTCGAGATTTTCACGACAATCGAGAGTTGCCAATGTGTCAAAAAGTTTCATTGTGGCTCGAAGAAAATTGACCACGGGTCATTTGCACAAAAAGAGGTCATGCTAAAATCACATTAAATTGAAATTAACCACGAATTTGAATCTAATTTCAAAATTAAAAGTTCTGTCATGTCACGAGTCATTTTAGGAACGTCGAGTCGGTCTTGAAGATTTTTTTGCAAACCGAAACTTTTAGGAAAAAATCGAGGTAGGATCATTTTTGTCCAAAAAAGTCCGATGACCGTTTTTATCGCGCAATTGGGATGCAAATGGGATCATTTGGCGAGGAAAAATGCCAATTTGGTTGTTTTATTGGTTGAATTTTTTAGAGCCAATTGGTGTTGATTCAAGGAGAAATGGAAGTCCAATTGAAGCAAAATCAACAAATTCGTGCCCTTGGACCCAACTCTTGTACCAGCTCAAGCTTCTAGAATGGGGTAATTTGGTCTAGGAAATGAGCTAGAAGACTAGCTGTGGGGGTTGGACCGATCAAGGGGACCAATTTGGATAGGATTGGACCAAACCGGTCCCACTAGCCAAACCGGTCCCCTCTCTCCCTCTTGCACCCGTCGAAGGCCTTCCTCCTCCTTTCCCTCAGCCATTCAAAGCCCCAACAATTCAGCAGACCAAGCCAGCAAGCCAGCAAGCCACCAAAGTCATCGCCAGCCCGTCTGACCACCACGTCACCGTCCTCGCCCCCGCGTGCTCGCCAGCCTGTCGCGCCTCATCACTGTCCCAGTCACGCTGTCTTGCCCGTCTCCTACGACAAGCAAGTCTCCAGGAGGCTGTGCATCACCGTCGTGGACACGGAGCCACCGCCGGCCTTTGGAGTAGCCGCCCGAGCTCTTTGTAGCCATTTCCGCCTCACCCTTCGCCATTTTCACCTCATCCAAAGAACCGAAGCAGCCTCTCTTGGCCCCAACCAGCACCAACCAGCAGTGGGTTTCCATCCACGGTTTTGGGCTGTTTTCCAACCATTCCCGACCCCGATTGGCAAGCTCACTTTGGAGTTTCTTGCCCTCGCCGCATCCCTATCATTTCGAACAAGCGGTTCGTTAATCAAGTAAGTTTAACTCATTAATCCTCGCTTATTAGGTTAATAATGCTTAAGGGTTGTTTAATTTAGACTAAGCTGGATTAGGTGGATAGTTAAATTAGAATAGCAATTTAATTAATTATTGTTTCATGTTAGGTGGTTAGTTTAGTATAATTATGGCCTAAACAAGCTCTAATATTTATCTAGAGTGGGTCGAGAAATTTTCCAGTACCGTCTTGACGTTTAATTAGGCTTTGCGGTCCTAAGTTCTATTTACTTGGCATTTATTAATTATTTTTCGTAATTATTTAATTATTTATTTATTTTCTAGAAATTAGACCGGGATAGTTGACAACCGGAATTTTATGCTGATTGCAATGTTGTAACTGTTTAATTAATTGAGTTCTAATTGGTGTTGATTTGGTGTGATTTGTATTTTAGAAATTTATTCCTAAATTTATTTAATTTTAGTAATTAAATGGAAAATCACCCAGTGTAGGCTTACATTGCCAAAAATAGATTTGTGGACCATTATAAATGGTGGGATTTTCAAGTGATGAAATATTATATTTTGGCTAAGAACAACCGTGTACTCACACACAAGTATTTTAATCAGGTATGATAAAAATGGCAAAAGTGATGAATGGTCAGGAGGGTATATTATATCAACATACGGGCTCTGATATGTCAGCTTAGAGTGAGCATTGTTAGTATACTATATTAGTCCGCGAACGATATGTCAGTTTAGAGCGAGCAATATACTATATCAGTGATCAGGACAAAGTTGAGGTGCACTGTTCATGGGTTCTCTCTAAACAGCCGACTGGTGCACTGTTCCTGTGTTTCCTGGTTCTGCTGAATCCGCATGGTTTGGCTGTTGGTTGGAGCCGATCTTTGGCGATAAGAGGCGTCTTCCATTGCCTAACAAACCCCTCTAAAGGTTAGCCTGATTCGTATCTCTCCTGCGGGTTGCTTTGCATCCGATGGGTTAGGGTTTATGCGATTCTATTGCTCGATCCGTTGTAATGGAGCCCGAGTCTATTCGATCCCGTTTGAATGAAGGGGAAACGCACATTCGTGGTCCCTCCTCTCCTAGAAATGATCGACCTTCGACGGATGCCTCATTGCTACATGTGGATACCCGAAAGAACCCCCCCTCTACTGGAGTCGCAACCTTGCAGCCTCCACCTGCGCCCTCAAGAAGCCGTCCTACTAGTAGAGGGCGATCTAAGTCTAAGCGACCTTAGTCTAGGGGAAGCTCGAAGAAGCCTGAGAGCCGTTCTTGGGCTGCGGTCGCTAGCGGTGCCAATAAAGGCTATGACCTTGAGTTCACACCCCCGTTATTTGTGAATAACAAACCGGTTATTCAGATGGATGAATCGATATAGAAGCTGCTGACCCTAAGCTATTTGATTGCCTTGTGGGATACTTCATTGGGAGGCAGCTGCCGTTTAAGGTGGTCGAGGAGGCCCTAAGGAGAGCTTGGGGTCCAAGTCTGCTAGAAGTCATGTCTAACGGACGGGAGGTGTTTCTTCTGCGAATTGGTGATTATGAGTTCAGAATGCGAATCCTAGAAGGCGGTCCCATCACCATTGCGAGGATTCCTCTGATTCTCCAGCAATGGAAATTGGGTGTTGAATTGAATAAAAACGCTCATAGGTCTGTCCCGGTTTGGGTCAAGTGAAGAAACCTTCCATTTGCCTACTGGTCTGCTCAGTTTATAGGGAAAGTGGCTAGTGCCTTGGGTAAGCCGCTCTATGTCGATCAGAGAACAGAACATATGTCTATGCTGACTTTTGCTCGTGTGTGTGTGGAAATAACAGTTCAGCAACCTCTGTGTGAAACTATTGATCTGATTAGTAATGGAAAAACGGATGTGGTGGAAGTTGAATACGAATGGAAGCCGCTGACTTGTGTAAAATGTGGCATGTTCGGGCATATCTGCAAAAGCGCTACTCCTAACTCCTCTGCTAGGCGTTCTATGGAAGGAGCTAAGGAAGCAGAAGTCATCCATAAGGTCAATCCAGATGCTGCATCCCTCTCGAATAAGGGCAAGGAGGTGGCCATGCAACCCCCTTCAATGGAAGATGTAGTTAATCCACCCAACCATCAATCTATGTTGGTTTCTGCAGATCCCTCTACTGGTGTGCCTGTCAATAGATCTTCTCATGTCGGGGAGTCCAGTTCGTCAAAGGCAATTCCTCAGGATCCCCATGTACCGAAGGCTTCATATCCTAGTAGCTCTACTCTGGCTGATCCACAAACAGGTACTGAGGACTTAGGATGGAAGCAGGTAAAGCGGAATAATAAGAAAAAGAAGAAGAAGCAAAGCAAGGGGAGGCTGCTGCCTGTGAGCAAAGCATAAGCTATGGCTTCCTTTGGCCTCTCTCCTCCTACAGAAGAAAGGCAAGTGCTAAAGCCGAATCCCAATGACCCTAAGGAATCCCTTGAGCCAGTGACGCACGTCCCGGCAAGGTTGGATCCTCCTTCTAAAGCAGACTCTCCTAGACTGGATGCTCCTTCGCATCCGTATGTGAGCTCGGAAGAGATTTGTAACTCAAGCATTCAAGAGGATTCGAGTGAAGATGATTCTCCGGTTGGAGATAAACCTGCTCCCAAAAGGTTGTCCTCGTCGTTAGTAGCAAATATTCAGGACCAGCTCCTGAAGCTCTTGTCTGATACCCCTCCTCCAGGCAATCCAAAAACGGTTTCTTTGGCTCGAGGACCTCTAGGAAGAGGTAATTCTGACCATTGTTTTTTTTATGATTATCGGTTTTTGGAATATTAGAGGTATCTCAAATCCTCTTAGGCGTGTTGAGATCAGGCGTTTTGTTGCTGTTAATAAGCTCTCTCTTATCGGCCTGATTGAGACCAAAGTTCCTATGGAGTTTTTTTATTCGGTCTCGAATACCCTTATTAGGGGGTGGAAGTGGTGTGTTAATTATGATTACGCTCCCGTGGGAGGATTTGGCTTTGGAACCCGGATCAAGGGTCTTTTTCTCCCATTTCTATCAATGATCAAGTAATTCATGGCACCTTTATCCGTAATCTCTCCGGGATTGAGTTTCTGTATCTTTGCCGTCTATGGTGAACACACGTTTGCCTGTCGGAGACCTCTGTGGGAGGACCTCCAGCACTATAATGATCTCTTTCAGGACTCTCCTTGGTTGGTTGCTGGAGATTTTAATGCAATCAAGGATCCCTCGGACCGTGTTGGTGGTTCAACCAATTGGATCCCGTATTTTGATGAATTTCGCCACTGTTTGGAGTAAACAGAGCTAACGGATTTCAGATTTGTTGGCCTCCGCTACACTTAGTCAACCTCGGCAGGGAGTTCGAGGAAAATGAGGAAGATAAACCAAGTGTTGGTTAACAACAAATGGAATCTGGATTTCTCGTATTCGGAGGCGGCATTTATGAACCCTGGCATTTCAGACCATACGCCGATGGTTGTAAGAGTTGTTCATCCGTCCCCAAGGAGGAAACCCTTCAAGTACTTCGATTTCTGGACAGATCACTCAGATTTTAAAGCGATTGTGCGGCGTGTGTGGGATAGCCCGGTCAGGGGTGTTCCTATGTTCAAGTTAGTATCCAAGCTGAAGATGTTGAAAGTTCATCTCAAGCTCCTCAACCAGGACGTTTTCTCTAACATTTCAGCTAGAACGGCTAAGGCAAGAGAGGCCCTCAGAGCCACCCAAACAGATCTTCAATCAAACCCATCCAGCCTTGCGCTTGTTGAACTCGAGAGAAGCCAACGCAAGATGTTTGTTGATTTGAGAAACCATGAAGAATCCTATTATAGACAAAAGTCGAGAATTAGATGGTTGAAAGAGGGTGACCGAAACACAACATTTTTTCACCATTCGGTAAAAAGGAAACAACTCACCAACAGGATCTTATCTGTAAAGGACCCCTCTGGTGCTGTAATTATTGATCTGGTATTGGTGCCGCAAGTGTTTATTAATTATTTCTCTTCATTGCTTTCCCCTCATGAAGCCTTAACCAGGCCGTCTCTCCAAGAGGTGGATCGGGTCATTCAACAACCGCTAGCAGCTGATCAGATTCGCTTCCTCACCGAGCTGGTTTCTGATGTGGAAATCAAGACCACTCTGTTCTCCTTAGCCAAAGGCAAGGCCCCGGTCCCGATGGGTTCTCGGCTGAATTCTACAAGACCAATTGGGAAATTGTTGGCCCATTGGTGATGGAGGCGGTTCATGACTTCTTCCGAATTGGTCGACTGTTGAGAGAGGTAAATGCTACCATTCTTGCTCTCGTCCCTAAAGTTCCCAATGCTAGTGCCGTCTCTGATTTTAGGCCGATTGCATGTTGTAACACATTATATAAAGTGATTACAAAGATCCTGGCCAATCGCATAGCAGCGGTCTTAAATGATTTGATAAATCCATCTCAAAATGCGTTTGTTAAAGGAAGGAGAATTAGAGATAACATCCTCCTAGCCCAGGAATTGTTTGCGGGGTTTCATCTCCATCCATATTTGCCTAAGTGTGCGGTGAAAGTCAATTTTCATAAGGCATATGACACGGTAGATTGGGAATTTCTAGAACTTGTTCTTTCGGCTTTCCACTTCCCGGAGGGATTTATAAAGTTAGTGATGGCTTGCGTTCGTACGCCTAAATATTCCATATCTATTAATGGTGATCTCCACGGCTTCTTTTCGGGAGGTCGTGGCTCAGAGGCAAGGGATCCTATGTCACCTACCTTTTCACATTGGTTATGGAAGTGTTTTCTGGATTATTGGTTTCCCGAACTGCGAATAATGAATTCAAGTATTACTGGAGATGTAAGCCGGTTCAACTAACGCATATATTCTTCGCTGATTATGTGTTTCTCTTCTGTCATGCTGACTGGTCTTTCGTATCTATGTTGAAAAGAGGCCTGGATATATTCTCTTATTGGAGTGGATTGTTTCCTAACAAAAATAAGAGTGAGATCTTCTTCTCGGGAAGTGATTCGTCTATTAGGAACAGAATCCTCTAGGCATTTGGTTTCCAAGAAGGGAAACTTCCTGTTCGCTACCTTCGGGTTCCCATTATCTCCTCCAGATTGAGTAAGGCCGACTGTACTGCATTGACGGAGCGTATTATTGCTAGGATTCAATCCTGGGCGCATTGTTTTCTGTCTTTTGCAAGGAGGATGCAGCTGATTCATTCGGTGCTTCATTCGATTCAATCATTTTAGGCAAGTGTTTTCTCTATTCCCTCTTCGGTTTTGTTGAACACTGAGCGGATTATGAGGCAATTCTTATGGAAGGGAACGGCCCTTGGGCGAGGAGGGGCCAAAGTGGCGTGGGATGATGTGTGTCAACCGAAAGTTGAAGGTGGCCTCGGCATTCGGAATCTAAAAGATTGCAATAGAGCTTCTATGCTCAAATTCATATGGATCCTTTTCAGACAAAGAATCGATGTGGTGCCGATGGATTCACTCCATTTTCTTGTCTAAGAAGAACTTCTGGATTATTTCTCAACCTAGGACTTGTTCTTGGGCGTGGAAGAAAATACTCCAACTTAGAAATCACTTCCGAACTTCGTTCATGTGGAAAATTGGAAATGGGCTGTCGGTGTCTTTATGGCATGATTATTGGCTTCCATGTGGCCCTCTTGATGGCTTTGTTCCTCCCTCTTTCGGGACGGTATGCGGCTCCCAGTTATGTGGTGGCTGCTAATTTATACACCCCTTTAGGCCATTCGTTCAGAGAGTTGTTGATCAGATGGGGCGTCTCTCTACCGTTGTGGGCGTCGGACAATGACAGGTTTATTTGGTGTGGTGATCCTTCGGGCTCCTTCTCGGTTGCATCTGCATGGAATGCCTTAAGAGCTAAGAAAGATCGGGTGGAGTGGGCTTCTCTTATCTGGGATAATGATGTAGCCCCTCGTTACCAATTTATTCTTTGGCTTATATCTCGAAACCGGCTTCCCACGCAGGTGATGCTTTTAAACTATGGCCGCATTGATTTTAATGTATGCGCCTTTTGTAATGAAGTCCCAAACTCAATCGATCATCCGTTCTTCCGGTGCCGCACTTCGGCTTCGCTGGCCTTCTTATGGGCCGCCGGGTGTAATTTGCCGTGGAGGAATAGATGTTGGCAAGAAGTTCTTACCTGGGCCAAGAGATTCCTTACTGGGAAGGACTTCTACCACAGGATAGCTCGATTCTCCTTCGGTGCTTTGTGTCATCTCATCTGGAATAAGAGGAATGCGATCATCTTTAGGGGTGAATCCTTGGTGGTTTCGGCCCTTAAAAATCATCTCATCAAGGTGGTGAGAGACAAAGCTCTCACATTCACGGATGTTTGCCCTTCTCTGAGGATTAGAAGACTGCAGAGGGGGTGGGGTTTCGATCCAGTTGTCTTCTCTACTGTAGCTGAACCTCTTTAGTTGCTTCTGTTGTTCTTAGGCTTCTCCGTTCTTTTCCTTCGATAGAAGGGTCTGAGGTTCGGTCCACCTGGTTGCCTTTGGGTTGGGTTGGTTATTGTTCTTTTTGAGTTCGTTTTTTTTTTTTTTTTCCTTTTGGCCTTTTGTCGGATCCCATTCACTCTTAAGTCTTTGAGAGTGTATGTTTTGGATCCGATTTTTGTATATTTGTCCTTGCTCTTTATATCTATTACATTTACCAAAAAAAAAATACTATATCAGCTTAGTGTGAGCTATACTATCTATTTATTAGCTTAGAGTGAGTAGTCCTGATTATGATTGGACTTTATAGATAGTATTGATTAAGATGACCGAGGAAGGGTCTTGATGACATGGTATCGACCGAGTCGATTGATCGATGTTTCGATCTGATTGGTTGAGATGATTGGATGTCTATTTGAACTATATTGACTTGCAAGAAGGAAATCGAAGCTACGGTAAGTCCTCTGACTCGTGGTTGTGCTTAGGCAGCCTTCAGGGCGTATTTTCTTCCTAATCGAGTCTTAGGGGGTTAAACTTGCTGAGACGTTGTCTCACCTCGTTTTGGATAACATTTCAAGTCTATAAATGGCAGCTCCTCTCGAGCATTTTGGACAACTGAAGAAAATCACAAAACAGAAGTACTACATTCCGATCCATGGGCACCCTGAGGGACTAGAGTACGAACTGGTGAAATCCATAATCTGGGTTGATGCAGGTCTACCCAAAAAGGTACCTCATCAATACAGGGCATGGTATCGCCAATATCGTAATGGACAGAAAGAGGGCCCCAATACCGGAATCGGAGGTACCTTTGTATGTGATGGAGGTTGCATTTGGAAAGTGTATTGCAAACCCTAGAGGAGGTTTGGTGATAGACCCGGTGAACCCTGAGCTTGCTAAGCCATAATCTCCTATGTATTCTACTGTAGGCTCTAACTGGAGTGTGGAAGAAGGGGAAATCGAGGATGATGACATGTAGTTCATGAAACCCCCTTGTTGATAGACCTTGTGTATATATTTATGGTTTTGTTTGTACTGTAACATATATGACATGACTATATATATATATATATATATATATATATAAGTGTGGTTGTTGGTTTTAAAATTTGTGGCCCTACTCTTCTATCACATTGTGTTATTGTATGGGGATTATTATTTGCTTCCGCATGTGCACTAAAATAAATGGGTCAGCGATGCAACCTGGAACATTGCTATTTAATCGACTAGTGAGGAATAGGCATGCGCTCGAGGATCAAGGCGTGACATCCTCGTTTAGGAATTTGGAGTGATAAGGTGCAATGGGTCATGAGATAGTCAGTAGGATTGGCCTTTAATTTCATGCTGGTGCATATCTGTGATAGTTGATTGGTAGAATTATTTATTTGTTTGTGTAGATCGCTCAGCTTCTAATTCTTTGTGGAATTAGGAGCACGTCTCTTTAAAGAACCTTCAGTTAGAGCGATCAGGAGCAGATGACTCCTAGCAACAGAACCATCAGACCGACAACTCGGGGTAGGACGCCGAAGAGGGTCGGTACCCGAGGAGGTTGAGGTAAGGCGCCAAAGCATAAGTTAGCGCCAGTGGAATAGCACCACCTCCTATTGATCTGGAGTAGCAGCTCTCAGTGATCCTTGAACCGTAGGGATAGCCCAAGCCTTGGATGCAATGAAGAGATGATGGGGCAACAAGCCCATAATCAAGCCGCCACCTTCACCGTCGCCATTGCAGCCGCCGCTACTGCCGCTGCCAATGCTGTTGTTGCTACTGCAGCCACTACCATACCTATCACCGCACCTGCCGAGGTTCCAGCTGGGAACATAGTGGTGGATAGAGAGAGACCGATCCACAAGTTGGTGGAGCAATTCTTGAAACCCGCCGAGGTTCACTGGTACCGGAGATCTAGAGACAGCATCTCTTTGGATTCAGGATCTGGACAAGGTGTTTACACTCCTAAGGTGCAATGAGGAAGAGAAAGTAGTCCTGGTAGTGTATCAGCTGCAAGGTAATGCCAACACCTAGTGGAGAGCCGCCAGAGGTATTGTGTTTCCAGGAGAAGTAATCCCGACGTGTGACGCTTTCCTCAAAGCGTTCAATGATAAGTACTTCTCGAGAAGCGCTCGAGAGTAGAAAATGGAGGAATTCCAATGCCTCTGCCAAGGATCGATGACCGTCGACCAGTACGAGGTCAAATTTGCAGAGCTTTCTCAATACGCTCCTAGGTTGATCGAGGATCTTGAGAAAAAAGCTCGAAGGTTCAAGAACGGCCTTTGACTAGGACTGAAGCAACCGCTATTGTCGTTTGACCTTCAAGACTATAGAGAAGTTTATCGTCGAGCCCAACTGCTAGAGCGAAGTTTGAATGAGCAAGCAGCCTCGTCTAGATCGAGGTTTTGTGCAAGCAGAGAAGGGATCCGACATGGGAAGAGGCCCATGATTGGAGGAAGGTTTCAAGTTCCACCCAACAGGAAGGGTGGAATTGGAAAATCAGGGCCTAATCAAAATGGCTTGTGTCACTTATGTGGGAGGCAACACGGTGCAGCCCCGTGCCCTCGGAGAACGGGCGCTTGTTTTAAGTGTGGCCAATAGGGTCACATGGCCAAGGATTGTCCTAAACTACCAAGAGGGCAACCACAGTTACCGCCGCTGCCACCGTTGGGACAAATCAAAGGGTATGCGCCTCAGAACACGCCGTAAGGTGGACAAATGAGACCCCTAGCTTAGGGAACGATGTATGCCATCACCAGAGGTCAGGCAAAGGACACGCTTGACGTGATTACAAGTATCATTTCGTTGAGCGACCATCCTGCTTATGCTTTATTCAACCCAGGAGCAACTCATTTTTTTATTGCCGAGTAGTATGTTAAGCTAATAGAATTAAGCCATGTATTATTGGAGTCAGTTGTTAGCATATCTATATCATTAAAGGATAATGTGTTAACCGCTTTGGGTTGTTCTGGTTGTAAGTTAGTGATTGGTGAGCAAGAGGGAAAAATAGACTTGTTAGTCTTAGCCATGTATGACTTTGATTTGATAATTGGCATAGACTGGCTCACCAAGCAACGAGTTAAGATGGACTACTATCGCAAAGCGATTCAGTTTGACCTATCAAATGATGAAATTTTTGAGTTTGTTGGAAGTCGAGGAGGACCCTCGATTACACTGATCTCATCGCGTGAGGCAACCGATTTGTTAGACGAGGGTTGTCAAGGTTACCGAGCAACTGTCATGGATACGATAATTGAGGAGCTGAAGATTGAAGACATCGCTGTGGTACAAGAATTTCTAGATGTATTTCTAAAAGAATTGCCAGGTTTACCACCAAAAAGAGAGATCAAGTTCGTGATCGAACTAGCACCCGAGACAGAGCCAATCTCTAAGGCTCATTACCGGATGGTTTTATTGGAATTGAAAGAACTAAAGGTGCAGATGCAGGAGTTATTGGATAATTAATTCATACGTCCCAGTGCATCACCTTGGGGAGCACTAGTGCTATTCGTGAAAAAAGAAAGATGGTCCGTTGCGTCTATGCATCGACTATTGTCAATTCAATCAAGTGACGATCAAGAATAAGTATCCACTCCCAAGAATTGACGACCTATTTGATCAGTTACAAGAAGCGTCGATATTTTCGAAAATCGACTTGAGGACAAGATATCATCAACTGAGGATCAGGAAAGAGGACATTCCAAAGTCAGTATTTCATACTCGTTATGGTCATTATGAGTTTACCGTAATGTCATTCCGGTTGACGAATGCTCCAATTGCCTTCATGAATTTAATGAACTAGTGTTCAAGGAATATCTAGATCAGTTTGTGATCGTATTCATCGATGATATTTTGGTGTATTCAAGAAATGATGAAGAGCATGAGAGTCATCTGAGATTAGTATTGCAGACTCTGAGAGTTCATCAGTTGTACGCTAAGTTTAGCAAGTACAAGTTTTGGTTGACTCATGTTGCTTTCCTAGGTCCCGTGATTTCAGGCGAAGGAATCTCCGTGGACCCGAGCAAGATTGAAGCCGAGATCAACTGGCCAAGACTAACTATAGTGACCAAGATCAGAAGTTTTATGGGTTTGGCAAGTTATCACCAAAGGTTCGTAGAGGGGTTCTCAACATTAGCGTCGCCTTTGACAATACTCCTGAAGAAAGAAGAGAAATTTGTGTGGACAAACAAGTGTGAGTGTAGTTTCCAAGAGCTTAAGCAGAAGCTGATTGCTGCACCTGTGCTGACCATTCCATCTGATCCTGGAGGATACGAGATCTATAGTGATGCGTCGTTCAGAGGATTAGGTTGCATGCTGATACAACATGGCAAGGTTGTTGCATACGCCTCCCGTCAGTTAAGGCCTCATGAATAGAACTACCCGACACGACTTAGAACTCGCGACAATTATTTTCGCTTTGAAGATTTGGAGACATTATTTGTGCGGAGAAAGGTTCCAGATCTTCACTGACCATCAAAGTCTCAAATATCTGTTCTCTCGGAAGGAGTTGAACATGAGACAGCACTGATGGATGGAACTGCTGAAGGATTACGACTGTGATATCTTATATTACCTAGGAAAGGCGAATAAGGTCACCAACGCTTTGAGTCGGAAGTCTTCAATTGCTCATATACTAATGAAAGAGTGGAATTTGATCGAGAAAGCTCGAGATTCGGTATTCAAATTTAAGGTAGGCCACCTTTCGAGTCTTATGGCCACCCTCAGAATTGAGCCGGATGTATAGATTAGAATCAAATTACTTCAGCCATCAGACCCAGACGTTTGGAAGATTTTGCAATAGGATACAGATAAGAGAAAAGCTAACTTTTAGATTTCTGAGGACGGAACATTGAGGTTCCAAGGACGTTTGGTTGTACCTGACGATGTGGAGCTTAAAGAGGATATCTTATCAGAAGCTCATCGTAGTATTTACAGCATTCATCCTGACAGTACCAAGATGTATCAGAATCTGCAACACTATTGGTGGTCTGGTATGAAGGCGGACATCACCAAGCATGTCGCCAAGTGTTTGACGTGTCAGCAGGTCAAGGCTCAGCATTGCAAGCCGGGAGGACTTCTGCAACCTCTTGAGATCCCAGAGTAGAAATGGGAGCACATCACGAAGGATTTCATGACTGGTTTACCGAGGAGTCAGAGAGGTAATGATTCCATTTGGGTAGTAGTCGACAAACTGACCAAGTCGGCTCACTTCAATGCAATGCAAAAGGATCTTAGCTTGGATAGACACGCAAAGTTGTACGTGCGTCAGATCGTTCGTCTGCATGGATTACCGGTGACGATAAATTCAGATCAAGACTCAAGGTTTACAACTGCATTTTGGAAAAACTTGCAGGCTGCTTTAGGTACGAAGCTGCAGTATAGTATGACATATCATCCTTAGACGGATTGCCAGTCTGAGAGGACAATTCAAACCCTCGAGGGCATGCTGCGAGCTTGTGTGATAGATTTTAAAAGAAATTGGGAAGAACAGCTTCATCTAGTCGAATTTGCCTACAACAATAGTTATCAGCAGAGTATTCAAATGGCTCATTTCAAAGCGTTGTATGGTAGAGCGTGCGTAACACCGTATGTTGGGATGAATTTGGGGAAAGAAATATTACGTGCCCAAAGTTGGTTCATCATCCAATGATTGCCGTTGCAATTATCAGAGGCAGACTAAAGACCGCTCAGAGCAGACTAAAAAGTTATGCAAATAAGCGCCGGAGACTATTGGAATTCCAAGTTGGTGATCACGTTTTTCTTAAGTTGTCATCAATGAGGGGAACTTCACGCTTTGGTAAGAAAGGAAACTAAGTCCGAGGTACGTAGGTCCATTTGAAATTCTAGAGAGAATCGAGACCCTAGCGTATCATCTTGCGTTGCCACCAAGACTGGCGCAAGTGCACGACGTCTTTCACATGTCAATGTTGAGGAAGTACAAGCCTGACCCAACCCACATGCTTAATTTTGAAGAATTTGACGTGGATGACAGAGTGCCATACATTGAAAGCCCGATTCAGATCATGGACAGGAAAGAGCAAGTTCTGCGTACAAAAACCATTTCGTTGGTCAAAGTGGTCAGGCAACACTATGGTACCAAAGGAGCAACTTGAGAGACTAAAGAGTCGATAAGACAGTTGTACCCCCACATTTTTTATTAAAGTATTGTAATGGTTTAAATTTCGAGAACGAAATTTTTATAAGAGGGAAGAATTATGATATCCCGAATTTTTCAGTTTTGCTTTCAATTAAATTAATCGGGCCTTTCATCGACACGCCTATAGTGCTATTCTTAGAGCTGATCACTCGTGAGATAACTAGACTATCTAGGGAAATCATTAAGAGATTTTAATGCCATAAACGTGAGGATTCAACCAGGAATCAACTCTTCAACCGTGCTCATTTGCAGAGATCATTTTGGCAAAATAAGATCGATTAAAAATTAGAGATAGGTCGGTTTGACCGAGATGTGTGGTTAAATGTGGGTGATTCCACTAAATTGCAAAATTCTCATCGATCGGCACTAGACTGATTTTTTCTATCGTTTTGGTACCATGTATTTGTATTTGAATCATCGAGATTTTCACGACAATTGAGAGTCGCCAATGTGTCGAAAAGGTTCGTTGTGGCTCAAAGAAAATTGACCACGGGTCATTTGCACAAAAAAAGGTCATGCTAAAATCGCGCCAAATTGAAATTAACCACGAATTTGAATCAAATTTCAAAAATTGAAAGTTCTACGTGTCCTGAGTCATTTTAGGAACATCAACTCAATCTCCGAAGATTTTCTGCAAACTGAGACTTTTTGGGAAAAAGTCGAGGTATGGTCGTTTTTTGTCAGAAAAGTTCGATGATTGTTTTTTATCGCGCAATTGGGATGCAAGTGGAATCATTTGGTGAGAAAATGCCAATTTGATTGTTGTTTTGTTGGTTGAATTTTTTAAGGCCAATTGGTGTTGATTAAAGGAGAAATAGAAGTCCAATTGAAGCAAAATCAAGCAAATTCGTGTACCCCCTTGGACCCAACTCTTGTACCAGCTCAAGCTTCTAGAATGGGGTAATTTGGTCTAGGAAATGAGCTAGAAGACCAGCTATGGAGGTTGGACCAGTCAAGGGGACCAATTTGGATAGGATTGGGCCAAAGCGGTCCCCTCTCTCCCTCCTGCACCCGTCGAAGGCCTTCCTCCTCCTTTCCCTTAGCCATTTGAAGCCCCAGCAATTCAACAGACCAAGCCAACAAGCCGCCAAAGCCGTCGCCAGCCCGTCCGACCACTGCGTTGCCGTCCTCGCCCCCGCGTGCTCGCCAGCCCATCACGCCTCACCGTTGTCCCAGCCGCGCTGTCTTGCCTGTCTCCTGTGACCAGCAGGTCTCTAGGAGGCTATGCATCATCGTCGTGGACACTAGAGCCACCGCTGACCACCGAAGTAGCTTGCCTGAGCTGTTGTAGCCATTTCCGCCTCACCCTTCGCCATTTCCGCCTCATCCAGCAATCGGAGCAGCCTCTCTTGGCCCTAACTAGCACTGACCAGCAGTGGGTTTCCATCTACGATTTTGGGCCGTTTTCGAACCCTTCCCGACCTCGATTGGCAGGCTCGCTTTGGAGTTTCTTGCCCCTTGCCGCGTCCCCATCGTTTCGAACCGAGCAGTTCCTTAATCAAGTGAGTTTAACTCACTAATCCTCGCTTATTAGGTTAATGACGCTTAAGGGTTGTTTAGTTTAGATTAAGCTGGATTATGTGGATAGTTAGATTAAATTAGCAATTTAATTAATTATTGTTGCATGTTAGGTGGTTAGTTTAGTGCAATTATGGCCTAAACGAGCTCTAGTATTTATCTAGAGTGGTTCGGAAATTTTCCGAGCCCGTCTCAGCATTTAATTAGGCTTTACGAGCTTAAGTTCTATATACTAGCATTTATTAATTATTTTCTGTAATTATTTATTTATTTATTTATTTTTCGGAAATTAGATCGGAATAGTCGACGACCGGATTTTTATGCCGATTGCAATGGTGTGACATTTTTAATTAATTGAGTTCTAATTGGTGCTAATTTGGTGTGATTTGTATTTTAGGAATTTATTCCTAAATTTATTTAATTTTAGTAATTAAATGGAAAATCATTGGGTGTCGATTTATAGTGCCAAAAATAGATTTGTGGACCGTTATAGTTGGTGGGATTTTCAAGTGAGAAAATATTATATTTTAGCTAAGAACGACCGTATACCCACACACAAGTATATTTATTAGGTATGATAAAAATTGCAAAAGTGATGAATGGCCAGGAGTGTATACTATATTGACCTACGGGTTTCGATATGTCAGCTTAGAGTAAGCAGTATACCTTATCAGCTTAGAGCGAGCAATATACTATTTATCAGCTTAGTGCGAGCTATACTATCTATTTTATCAGCTTAGAATAAGCAATCCTGATTATGATCGGAATTTATAGATAGTATTGATTGAAATGACCAGGGAAGGGTCTCGATGACATGGTATCAATCGAACGATTGATCGATGTTTCGATCTAATTGGTTGAGATGATTGGATGTCTATTTGAACTATATTGACTTGCAGGAAGAAAATCGAGGCTAAGGTAAGTCCTCTAACTCGTGGCTATGTTTAGGCAGCCCTCAGGGTGTATTTTCTTCCTAATTGAGTCTTAGGGGATCGAACTTGCTGAGATATCGTTTCACCCCGTTGTGGAATAACTTTTCAGGTCCATAGATGGCAACTCCTCCCGAGCATAATCACATAATAGAAATACTACATTTTGATCCATGGGCTCCTTGAGGGACTAGAGTACGGACTGGTGAAATCCATAATTTGGGTTGATGCGGGTCTACCCAAAAAGGTACCCCATCAATACAGGGCATGGTATCACATGTATCGTAATGGACAGAAAGAGAGCCCCATACCAAAATTGGAGATACCTCTGTATGTGATGGAGGTTGCTTTTGGAAAGGGTACTACAGACCCTAGAGGAGATTCAGTGATAGACCCGGTGGACCCTGAGCTTGCTAAGCCAGAATCTCCTGTGTATTCTGCTGTAGGCTCTAGCTGGAGTGTGGAAGAAGGGGAAATCAAGGATGATGACCCGTAGTTCATGAAACCCCCCTGTTGACCTTATGTATATATTTATGGTTTGGTTTGTATTGCAACATATATGACATGATCCTCAATGACCCGTAGTTCATGAAACCCCCCTGTTGACCTTATGTATATATTTATGGTTTGGTTTGTATTGCAACATATATGACATGACTAGTTGTGTGTGTGTGTGTGTGTGTGTGTGTGTGGAAGAAGGGGAAATCAAGGATGATGACCCGTAGTTCATGAAACCCCCCATGTTGACCTTATGTATATTTATGGTTTGGTTTGTATTGCAACATATATGACATGATCCCCGATGACCCGTAGTTCATGAAACCCCCCTGTTGACCTTATGTATATATTTATGGTTTGGTTTGTATTGCAACATATATGACATGACTAGTTGTGTGTGTGGCCCTACTCTTCTATCACATTGTGTTATTGTCTGAAGATTATTATTTGCTTCTGCATATGCATTAAAATGAATGGGTCAGTGATGCATCCTGGAACGTCGCTATTTAATTGACCAATGAGGGATGGGTTTTAAAATTTGTGGCCCTACTCTTCTATCACATTGTGTTATTGTTTAGAGATTATTATTTGCTTCCGCATATGCATTAAAATGAATGGGTCGGCGATGCACCCTGGAACGTCGCTATTTAATTGACCAATGAGGGATGGGCATGCGCTCAAGGATCGGGGCGTGACAGATTCTCTCTCTCTCTCAAAGAAACACAGGGCGTCCACAATTGTTACGGCAGCACATGCTTTTGCTCGACTGTTCCATTCACTACCTTTGAGCAGTGCTAAAGCAAACAACAAGCTACTGGATTAGTGAGTACGCCGTCCATGTCCCTTGGCACTTGACGTCCATCGCATGCCTTGTCAAGCCTCATCCTCCTGCTCGCATGCCCGCCAATTTTGGCAGCTTAGCCGCTCTTTGCTTCACAACCCACGATCAAGGCATCATCCGCCAATAGTGAAATTCGGCCTTCTTCACCTGTGAACACAATCTCACGAGCATTCCACTAGAGGCAAAGAAAAAAGTTTGACTGCAACATGCAACGGCTTCGTGGAGGGGAAGAGTGTCATTTTTTGGAGCAAAGCCAATTGATACCCCCATGGATCCCAATCTTAAACTTGACGTGAAGCATGGAGACTAATTACATGATCTAGTGTAGTAGAGGAGATTAGTCGGTTAGTAAAACTATCTTTCCATCACAAGACTCGATATATCCTTCGCTATTAGTGTAGTAAGCAAGTTCATAAGTTCTCTTCGTATTACTCATTGGGATGCTGTGCTTCGAATTGTCAAATATTTTAAGGAAGCACTAGGTAAAGGACTACAATTTAAAAATTATGGCCATCTAAACACTACAAGCTTTTATGATGCCAACTGAGTAGGGAGTCTTATGGATAGGATGTCTACTTTGGGCTATTATGTGTTTTTTGGAGATAATTTATATGTGTGAAAAAAGCAAAAAACAACATGTAGTTTCCTAAGCAAGTGCTAAAGCTAAATATTGAGTTATGGCACATGTGATAGGTGAATTATTGTGGTTGAGGATGTCACTATCAAGGATTGGAATGTCATCGTCAAATCCATTAGTGCTATATATTGTGATAATCAATCCACTATCTTGTCTTCCATGAACAAACTAAGCACATTAAAGTTGATTGTTTGTGGGAGAAAAAGTTCAAAAAGGGAAGATTATTCTTCAACCCACATAGCGATGATCGATTCCTAATCCGGTTCCCAAAAATCAAAGCCGAGGACCAAATTGGTTGGTCCAAAGATTGGGAACTAGAGGACCGATCCAATGGAACTAATTACTTATTTTTTTGTACTACTTTTTATTCATTACTTTTTTTTTTCACCACTTGAAACATACTGAAATAGTGTTCACATTTTACTAATTTTTTTTTGAAGAAATAATAAAATAAAAAAGTATAATTAGTCAGTCCGATTCAATTCTTCCTAACCAGAACTGCACAGCGACACCAATTCCACTTTTAAGAATCAAGAACCGAACCAATATTCCAGGAATCATATCAAACTAGCCAATCCAGGTCCTGGTCATCCCATTTTGCACACCCCTAAACCCACAAAGACAAAGGATCAACTCACAAACATCTATACTAAATCTCTGTATAGAGTGAGCTTCTTATGTAACAAGTTGGGATTGTTTAATATTTATATCCCAACTTGAGGAGAAGTGTTGGAAAATATTATAAGTAATGAAGGTAGAATCGTAATCTAATTTCTGAGTAGGGTTAAGAACATATGAGCAAATATAGATTGGTAATCATACTATAATTTTGATTAATAGAAAATAATCATCTCTCTTTCGCAATAATAACCCATTGCCCATGTCATGTCAACGTGTTACTTCAACAAATGCAATCGTCTTCTTTTGGGGAAGGAAATACAAGTTGAACCAATTTGGGAGACTGACATCCATGGAAATCCCATCTCCCGACGAAGATTCCTCCGCCAAGTTCCTGTAACTCCCTCCCTCCCTCTCTCTCTCTCTCTCTCTCTCTCTCTCCCTGGTTTTGTGGATTGCGTGGATTGTTGCTCGTTCCTGCGTTTCGCCCGATCGGCTTTGGCTGAATCTGGGCGCTGGGTGTCGTCGTGTCAGGATTCAGAGCGGCACGTTCATAGATGGCAATCTGCTCGTCAACAGCGACGGAGTTCGGGTTGTGTCGCAGAGCGAAGTCAAAGGGGTATGAGATTCCCAACTGCTGAATGTTTTGGTAGAATTCCTTGCTTGAATTGGAGCTTCTTCTTCTTCTTCTTCTTCTTCTTCTTCTTCCTGCTTAATTGGTTTCTTAGTGTCCTCGCATCTGGATGAACTGGTTTGAATATTGAGGCGGCTTGGGAGGAAACTGACAATTCTCACTTTTTGAGATTGAAGGCAAATTTTCTTTTTTGTGGTTTTCATTGGTAGATATTTCCTGTTCGCATGTATTGGTGACTTGCTGACTGCATTTCTCCGGTCGATCTTGGCGTTTCGTTTCTGCATTCGTCTTGTTCGTATCATCTCGTGTATTTCTTGCAATTCCTCTATAAAAAGGTTTGATTAAACTCGCTATAGCGCGTGAAGAAGTTCCAGCTGCGATGGAAGGAATTTCTTAATGTCGGAACGCAGAAAAGCCTCTCTTTTTCTTTTCTTTCTTTTTCGTCGAGACCTTTCATTCTTAGAATCTTAGATCTGTGTAATGCGAGCCTCGCTAGGGATTATCTAGCTTCAGCTTATCAGTGAAGCTGGCTGAGTTGCTTAACGCTGATTCGTTTCGCTTGGAGGCATCATTCATTGAGGGAGCTATCTAAGCTCCTAGCTAAGCTGATCCTGCAGCTTTTGTTTTGAAGTAATTCCATACTCTGTACTGAAACAGTGGGTGTGTTTGTCTCGTTTTGAACATCTTTCTGGGTCTCTCGCTTTATGTTCGGACTGCTCGTAGTACTTGAAGAGTATTGGCTTTGTGCCTTGAAGATTGTGATCTCTGAATGCGTACTCTTGTGTCCGTTTCAGCCACCCCTTATCAAGCCAACAGACAACCAGTTGAGTTTAGCGGACGTAGACACAATTAAAGTCATTGGAAAGGGGAATCGCGGAATAGTCCAATTGGTCCAACACAAATGGACTGGGCAGTTTTTCGCATCGAAGGTTTTGTTAACAACTTGCCTGCTCAGCTTCCAGTTTTCAGTTATTGCACCATCACTGAATGTTACAGTGACTATGCATTCTGTTATCCTGAATCTTTATGCTGCTTTTGTTAATGTCTTGGGAGGACAGATTCTACAGTTACACTTTCCAACTAACATAGCAAATTTAGCAACTTACTCATGCCTGAATATTGTAATTGGGCTCTTTGTCATGACTTTTTCCCATTTTGGAGAAGCTTCCGTGTTGCTTTGATTCGGAACTGTCTTCTGTCATGCTCTACTAGATTGTGAAGCTTACATGCTATCAAGACCATCTAATGTTTGGTATCATATGATCGTGCATTCCAATGAAGACCTATTCCCATTCTGGCAAAGCTTCCACTTTGCTTTGATATGGAAGAGTGTTCTGTCATGCTACTAGATTGTGAAGCTTACCTCCTATCTATGCCATTGTTTGGTATCATATGATCACACATTCCAATGCATGCTTTCTCAGGCGTTTCTGTTAAATTACAAATCCAGGTCATCCAAATGAAGGTCGAGGAGTCTGCAAGAAAGCATATAGCACAGGAACTCAAAATTAATCAATCTTCGCAGTGTCCATATGTTGTGGTCTGCTACCAATCTTTCTATGATAATGGTACCGTTTCTATTATATTAGAGTACATGGATGGAGGGTCGCTGGTGGATTTTCTGAGAAAAGTTAAAACTATTCCAGAGCCATTTCTTGCGGTCATTTGTAAGCAGGTGAAAAAAGATGCAAATTATCTATATTATTAGTCAATTCTATTCTGTTTTATTGTCCATGAGATTTCTCAACCTATACAAGGAAATTGATGTAGGTGCTCAAGGGTTTGTTGTATCTGCATCGTGAGAAGCACATAATACATCGAGATCTGAAGCCTTCTAATCTGTTGATAAATCATAGAGGAGAAATCAAGATTACTGATTTTGGAGTGAGTGCTATAATGGCTAGCACATCTGCAAGAGCTTTAACCTTTGTCGGCACATATAACTATATGTCTGTGAGTAATTCAATCACATGTACTAATATTCTTTTGCTGCTTCTCCCTTCATATGATTATATATCCCTTTCACCTTACCCTTAATTCTCGCATTTGTTCCCCACACTTTCTGTAGCCTGAGAGACTCACTGGAAACAATTATTGTTACAAAAGTGATATTTGGAGCCTGGGCTTAGTATTGCTAGAGTGTGCAACCGGGAAGTTCCCATATACACCGCCTGATCAAGAAGAAGAATGGACCAATTTCTATGAGCTCATGGAAGCCATTGTTGATGGCCCACCGCCTTCGGCAGCTTCTGATCAATTCTCTTGCGAGTTCTGCTCATTTATCTCTGCCTGGTAAAGCTTCTATATCTTCTCCTCCATTCTTAATGGATTGACTTGGCCTTTCAGTCTATTTTATGCGAGATCAAAGTTTAGCATAATAGTGAGGTATTAATGTGATGCGTGTTTTCTATTTAACAAGATCGATCGGTGCTTATTGGCTTAATTTAGATCTGAAGTTGGTTGTATCATATCCATATCAGAATTTTGAAACTGATTTAAGCACCAAAAGGTCGAGAAGTTAGCTTTGTTGAGAATCGGCTTAGCTAAGTTTCATTGTTGCTCTTCCAACATAGTGTACACGCATATTGAATTGCAATATAAGTTCAGTTGTCTTTCATCTTGTTAATCTGTCGTCATTCTATGCAAAACCTAATTTTTTCCCTGCAATGTTTTTCTTTGCAGTGTACAGGGGGACCCAAATAATAGATGGTCTGCGAATGAACTTATGGTATATTTATGTCTATTGAAACTTTTTGGTATCTATCAGTGGTCCTAGTGGTCTCCACATAGAAGTCACTCTTAAACCCAACACTGAGCGAGGGGATTAACACTCTTTCAGTTGACCCGCTCAAGGTGACTGGTGCCACTGCACAAAGTCACCAGGGTCATCAAGTCATCTGAATTGCTTGTCAAGGGTATCTGTATTTCAGACATACTGACTTTGAGGCTGCTCTTTCTTGCTTTGATTTGAAATGCAGGGTCATCCTTTCATCAGCATGTATGAGGACTTGAATGTTGATCTTGCTTCCTACTTCACTGATGCAGGCTCCCCGCTTGCAACCTTTTGAAACTTCACTGGTATGCCCAGAGCCTGCTTTCTTGCCCATGCACATATTCAATTAACATTATGTCTTATCTTGTATAAGGATAATGATTAGTAAGTCGAAAATTTTTTGTGTGCACAAGGTTGAGGCTTACTGGAGTGCTATTTCTTTAAAAATGCATTGTTGTTTGAATATATCGTCCACTCGTCTGTCAGATTAATTATTTAGGTGTTGTTTGAATATATCGTCCACTTGTCTGTCAGATTAATTATTTAGGTGTTGTTTGAATCTATCGTCCACTTGTCTGTCAGATTAATTATTTAGGTATTTGTTCTTTTTTTTTTTTTAACAGCTGGTGAATGAATTAGTATATGCAATTCCACAAAGGAATTGTGTTTTGGCTCCCAAAGTAGAATCTTTCTCATTTCAATTCTTTTATGTGGTCTTGGAAACCCATCAGCTGTTAAATAAAGGGTTAATGCCACAAAAAACCTCAAATTGGTACATTTGTGACAAACTTACCATCCGTTAGTTTTTGTCAAATTGGATTAATAATACAAAAAACCACAAACCAATACATTTGTGATAAGACGGAAGGTAAATTCTCAAACCGATACACTCATCAACTATCATATGTCATTCAGCTCGGCAATTTAATGATAAATTTAAATAAACTAATGGAGGGTAAATTTGTCACAGCTATGTACCGTTTTTAGGGTTTTTCAAGATATTAATCTTTAGTTAAAACCATACACTGCCAATTCTGCCACTTATACCTAGGATCTCTTGAACCGAGTGACTAGGCAGCTGGCGTGCCTTGGCTGGTTGGCTGACTTTAATTTCTTGGCACTCAATAGACTTTCTAATAGGTTGTTTTGGATCGAAGAAAAAAATTTGGAAAAAAAAGCTCTTTACCTTTGAAAGCCATTAGCTGCGTTCACAGGCTAACTTTCTGCCATAAGAAATAGTAACTAATGATCATTCTCCTTGAAGCAGTGGTTCCAGCAACCGGAGATCTTTGGCTCCCTGGGAGCTTAGAGAGCAGTTTCAAGAAAAACACCTGCTCAGGATTTTAATTTATTATGAAGGGAAAGTCACGAAAAACCACTGAACTTTGTTCAAAGTGACACATTTACCCCAAACTTTTTTGTGACGTGAAAAATCCCAAACTTTTCAAACCGTGACACATTTACCCCATTAAGGATATTTTTGTCTTTTTATTTATTTTTTCTTTTTTCTTCTTCTTCCTCCGACCATGGCTGAGCCGGGGAGGAAAGCCGGCGTCGACGATCTCGCCGCGTCGGGCAAGGGCGGTGAGGGCGGCCCTCGCGGATGTGGCGAGGCGTGTGGACACCGCCGAGATCTAGTGAGGGCGTGGACACCTCGCCCGATGCAGAGAGGGCGCCCTCGCCGGCGACGGCGAGGGCAGTGGACACCCTCGCCCAACGCAGCCCCTCACCGGCGTCGGCGAGGACGGCCTTTGCCAGATCCGGCGAGGGCACCTCGCCGGCGTCGGGCGAGGACGGCCCTTGCCCGATCTAGCGAGGGCACTCTTCGCCCGACGCAGCGAGGGCGCCCTCACCCGACGCAGCGAGGGCCGCCCTCACTCGACGCCGGCGAGGGCCGCCTAGCCCAATGCCGAGGGCAGCCCTCACCGGATGCCGGCTTCCCTTCGCTAGCCAGGTGGAGGGAAGAGAAAAAAAAAAAGAATTAAAAAAATTTTAAAAAGTAAAAAAAAAAAATTAAAAATTTTTAAAAATGAAAAGACCAAAATGCCATCTAATTTTGGGGTAAATGTGTCACATAACGAAAGTTCGAGGTTTTTTACGTCACAAAAAAATATTTGAGGGAATGTGTCACTTTGGGCGAAAGTTCAGGTTTTTCGTGGCTTTTTCCCTATTATGAAAGTGGATAACTTTTGGAGCTGATAACTGTCTGCCTCGAGCGGAGTGTAGTGGAGTGGAGTGTTGGCAGTTCAAGACGATTTCAAGGGCGTGATTACTTTGAGCGTCGAAGGACAGCTGATGTAAATTCGAATTTTCTTTCTTATTGTAAGGTAGATTATTGATGCCATGCTGGAATGTGATGCGTGAGAAATCCTGATCAGTGCATAAGTCTGTTGACAAATGATCTTTGCCAGGGGTTTGCAAAGATTCATGACTAAAACTATGAGATGGCTCTTTAAAGCTGGAAATGGAGAAACTTGCAATACTAATAGCGACATTTTTGTCAATAATTGTTTCTTTTTGGCAGGTCATAACCATACTTAGTGTCTGTTCATTTTTCAGAAAAACGTTTTCTTCATTTTTCAACAATTCATTCATTTAGGAAAATGAGTCAACGGAAAAAGATTTTTCTACCCAAAATGTGAATTCAAGAAAATGATTTGCTCTTTGAAAGAACTGGAAAATATTTTCAAATATATATTTAGGTATCGGTATTTGGATCTAAAATTCTACATTTGGGCACGAAAACCCTAGTGTTGGTTTCCAATCTTGGGTCGAGCCTAAGGCCCCATCGAGGTTGGGCTCGAGAACTCAGTGCGGGCTTGGTCCTTGGCGTGCATGCCCAAGTCTATCAAGGCTAGGCTTGGTGTTTGAGGCCTAATGCTTGGGTACCTTGAGTTCAGGGTCCTACTGCTCGAACTCTAGTCTCGACCTTTAGGCTTGAGTCCACAAAGGTCATGTGGAGGTCCTCAATGCGTGGAGGTCCTCAATGCTTGGGCTTGAACTCTAAGTCAAAGAAACATTTGTTATTACAAAAAAATATATAAAAATAAATTTTTAATTAATTTTTATTTTAAAAAGTTAGAATTAAATTATTTATATATATTGTCTTATGTTTTTTTTTTTTTTTTTTAAAGCTTTCGAGTCTCACCAGATTTGCGAGCTTCAAACTTGCCACAAATCGGCTAGTCTCAAGCTCGTTGATCTAGCAAGGCCTCCAACCTCACCGACTAAGAGAGCTTGAGCTCACCGGCCTTAGGTGGGCTCGCTTGGGACCAATCTTTGACCATCGTTGTAGTTGGTGACCAACCAACGAAGAAGCAAAAAGAAAATATATATATAATTTAAAAAAAATCTAATAATTTTCCCCATCAATTTTTCCTTACCAAATGACGTAAAATGCTTTTCGATTTTTTTTTTTTTTTTTTTTTTTTTGGGGTTTTGGCTAAATATTGAAAAATCCTGAAAAATGTTTTATAAAAATGAATTTTTGTTTTTTCAAAACAAACCGATCATAAATAGAGTCTTAAGATGGTCCTAGCAGTTCATAAATAGCACTGAATGAAGTGCCTTCCTTTCAGGTGTAGAGAAGATCACTGCAATTCTTGATAGCAGTTACCTAAAGCTGTTCTAACAAAACATGATCACCGACCAATCTCCAGGTTACTCTCGAGAAATAAAACAACAAAACAGAAGATAATCTTATCTTTCAGGGATCAATTTCGAGAGAACACATGCAAGATCGACAAATGGATCCCATACGATATATCCATTGTTGGCAACTGGCGATAGATCCGTGCCAAAGGCACGATGAGAATAGCAACACGAAAAATTCATTTCAACCATTTTTTTTTTATAAGATCAAAATTGCTCGATGAAAAATTCTGTTGATGTACATCTTATAGGGAGAAAACCATAGGTATATGAGTATTTCAAATTTTAATCGATGTACGTATTTCTTATCTCTTTTAACGAGGTGAGTTGATTGTGAGCATGTGTTATTTTTCTCCAATCCTTTGAAAGGGAATTTCCTAATGCGCGAACATCGAAAAAGGAAGTTCGAAACAGCACCTGTATAAGATGATATAATGCAATATCAAAAGTGGCTAGCTAGTCGATAATATTTTTTTCATTAAAACAACCACTTTTTTTCTTACGTGATAAAGTGAGAAGCGCATAATGGTTTTGAACCAATATAATTAGTATGGAATAATAAACTTCGAGAGTTAGGACGCGTATGACAACCATTCTGCTTAAATAGTTTTCGGAATGTAAATGATTTTTCTATTTCTCAAAAAAAAAAATTTTAAACAAAAATAACCGTTTGATAACGACACAAAAATTTCTACTCTAAAAATGTAAATTGCCGATAACGACACAAAATTTATTCCTTTTATGGCGACTACGACAACTAACGACCTTTTAATATAAAAATAAAAATAAAACTGATTTAGTAACAAAAAAATAAAATAAAT
This sequence comes from Eucalyptus grandis, assembly GCF_016545825.1. Lineage (NCBI taxonomy): Eukaryota > Viridiplantae > Streptophyta > Magnoliopsida > Myrtales > Myrtaceae > Eucalyptus > Eucalyptus grandis. The sequence goes on from NC_052614.1 coordinate 9,357,593, forward strand.
AAAATAAATCATAAAAAAATAAAATAAAATAAGCATTTTATTTTAAAATAAATATAACCTTAAAATAAATTTATTTTATTTATTCTATTTTATTTTATTTTACGAATAAAATTACTTTAAAATGAATAAAAATAAAAAATAAAAATAAATTTATTTGGCAAAACACTGAGGCAAATAAAAATAATTTATTTTCATTTATCATAAATAAATTATTTTTAATAAACTAAAAATAAAATGATAAATAAAATAATTTATTTATTTTTAATAAAATTACTTTTATTTTTAAATGAATATATTTATTGTTATTTATTTTTATTTTTAATAAAACGAGGAGAGGCGGAGGAGGAGGAGATGAGGGAGGACTTACCGAAATTAGGATTTAGTGAGAAATTATTTCGATTTCTCTTCTAAATCAATTTTTAATAAAAATCTATTCCAAAAATAAAAACCGAAAGAGGTTCAAAAACAGGTTTATTCCGTAAACATGCCCTAATAAAAATTATTTCTAGAACAGAAATTTTGGTTATTATGCACCCCCTTACATGCCAAGAAATTAACAATCCGTGCACATCGGATAAAAGTCAAAATTTATTGTGGAATACATATACTTTTACACAAACATGACTAACGTGAATTTGCAACTACAGGATACCGTGTTTGCACCGTAATTTATCTTGTCAATTATTTTCATGTACATGTAGAAGTAGTTTTTTTTTTTTTTTTTTGGACAATTGCATAAAAATAATGGAAAAATACATACAAAGGTTTTCTTTTTATAAATAAAAGAAAGAACTTGAAAGTGGGAGTGAATGGGGCTGTAGCAACACCGGAATCTGAATGTAAACATGATTAACGTCCCAATTCAACTAGCGCTGTAGTACACCATATCACTAACTAATATTTGAAGAAGCTAAGTAAATGATCATAAGTACAGAAAATGAGAGCATGATAACACAATCCCTTTCGGCACTGCAAGAAGAAGGCAGATACTGTCCATCTCAGAGCAATAACCTTCTCCAGCAGCTCCGACTGATGCATGCTCATCTCTTCTATTTGACTTTATTACCTGCATATCGACATTGGCCTCCACCCCCTCAAAGAAGATGGAAAAACTATCATGGATCGAGCAAAAGCCAAACTGCAGCACTGATTGTATCCAACTACGGGAAAGATAACACCAGATGGACTCCAATCGCCAATTGTCGGCACAGAAATCATCATTTTGCAGAAAAGAGAAGAGTGAGTCCTTTCCTCATTTATCTTTTGGTCATTTTCCACAATGTTATCCTCTGCTCCCAAATTCACTTGCTAATGTTACGGAGGAATCAATTAAATACTTCCATAATCAGACAAGAATGGCATTGACATATATTGCAAATTCACTTACAGGCCTCATTCTGGAGTCTTAACATAGAACTTTTTCCAGGTCGTGCAATCTCTTACATAACAAATTCCCCTTTAGAAACCAAATGAACGGGCGGAAAACTACTACCCTGAGAAAATCAGACTGTCACCTGATCGTGGAGCTTGCATATGGCAATCTACTTACTCATCTTCTCCATTTCCCCACATGAACTTTTGCAATAGATCCCATCTGTGCTTGCTCAACTTCTCCATCTAGACCTTACAAATTCAGTAGTCTTCATGTAAGACAGAACCTTTGCATCCATGCTTGAAGATAAAGGAAAAGTGAAAACGATAGATAATCTAAGCAAAAGTCAACTACATAATTAGATCATATCATTGCACAATTCACCAAAACCTCTTCCATTTATAATTTCGGTTCTCCTCAAATTCCATCTTCATCTGAATTTCCACCACTTGGATACATTATGTTCAAACCTCTTTGTAAGACAGAACCTTTGCATCCATCTTCTGATTATCCAAAAAGAAGTGTCCAAGTATTATCCCACATCGCTTGACAATGAGTATGTGGTCTCTCTCCACCTATTAGCTTAAGTTTTTAGGTTGGATTTTCTAAAATGGTATTGGATCCAGTGCTATCCCTTTTGCGAATACGTGTGGTCAAAATTCCATATGAATGTGCATAGTCAAAATTTCATGTGCTGCTTATAATCCAATTTGCACATGAGAGGAGGTGTTTTGGGTTGGACTTTCTAACAAGAAGTCTACCATAGAAGCCAGTCAAATATGGAGAGGAAAACCACCATTCCATGAGGATAACTGAAGTCTATGCAAGACAAAGTAACCTCCTGATCTTTTATCATATGGACTCTTCTGCGTTTAAACAGGTCTGCCCGAAAAAAGTAAGACCAATAAGGTTTCTGTTATAAACTTTCAATTGGCCCTGGAACAAAATTGTTATACAAGAGCCAACTTGTTATCCCCTTAGTATTGGGTGGTAGAAAACGGGCATGCTCCATCTTCGTAGAGCTATCAAGTTATCAACTATAACTGGAATTTAAACAGCATTGGTGCAAGCAGAGATGTCTAAGCACTTACTAGCAACCAAGAATAGCATAGCACAAGAAGAGATTTATAAAACATGCAGAGGGAAGCATTTGAAGGCGAGGACAGACAGGATTGAATCGCAGTCTGACCCTTGTGATTTTGGGCATTTCTGCATATAAGTATTATTGCATGCGTCTTTGAATAAAGAAGAATAGGATGGAAAGATACTTCAACTGAACATACGAGATTCCTTAGTAGATCAATCTCACAATTTCATACACCCGCATGATAGATAAAGACTGGAAGTCCATCAATTACCTTAAGCTCTTGCAATCAACCTCACCAGAAAAGAAAGAAGTTTATGGACCATTTCACGACAAATGTGCATCACACAAATGGCTCCTGACAAAACGAGGAAGATCTTAGTGGTCCTTTTAACTTCTGAAGTCATAAATTAATAAAAATGAAAAAGTTGGAAACAATATCAGCGAATATTTTACATTGTACAAACATTTGTCAGGCAGAGAGAAACCACATGCTAAAGATAAGGTCTCCTTGCAATGCAAATATATATGCTAAATCAGGAAAGATTAGGCCCCTATCACTCTACTCAGATTATTTTTGCAACTAATGCAATGAGTCCTTAACATTTGCCACCTTCAATTAAATCAGATAAGATGTCAGAAAGAATTACCAATAAAATCATGAAATCACCTGAAACATCAATACATAGACTCTGACTGTTATTCAAGTCGACATGGAAGAATGCCATTTGCCTGCAGGATTTTGTTAATGATCCTTTGTCTTTATAGTCAAGTACCTGCAAGAGAGTAAGGCTTTCCAAAATCTGCCCCAACTTAGATCCAGTGAAGTAAAACACCACTTCAAGCATGGGAAAATAGCTAAAATCTACTAAATTCAGTGTAGACATCAAAGATTAAAAAAAAAAAAAAAAAAATCTTACCATTTACCACGTACTGCTAGGCACAAGATGGCTAGCAAACCACAATAGAAGAAACTTCCCAATCCTATTAAAGAGATATACAGCAGGAACGGGATATTGAGATTACATATATTGACCCAGCAAATAAGATTAATTCACATTCTACCAAAACTTCAATGGAGAAATGGCAGTTAACCAATAACTAAGTCAAATTATGGCCAGTAATTAAAGAGAGAAACACATCTAATAATGAACATAACTGCAGAGACCTTTCATCCAATGAAAAGATGATATTATTTGAAATCAGAAATGTATGTACAAGAGGCATTGTACATTTTTGCGAAGATATAGTCCCTACAAACACTAACTTGTACGTTGAGCAAGATCTTTACATTCAGGGTCACCACCTTAGTACAGAGGCAAAATCGAAAACATCTGAAAGGCTCACTTCAAGATCAACTTCTGAAGAAGACTACAAAAAGAATCTATATAACCTAATTTTGTTGACTTGATTGCACCCCTTCAAAGTAGGTTGTTCCTTTAACAACTGCAGTTTGTGTCTTTTTGTCAACAGTATAATTAATAAGACTATACAGAGAAACAACTTCAAACCATCATATTTACGTCTGAAAGATCATCCATAGGAATTTCAAGCCCCATAAAGTCATTCTCTTGCAGATTATCATCATCAATGTTCAACCATGAAGCAAGGTCTTGGCCATGGTTATCCAAATCATCGGAAACACCAAGTTCATCAATTCCTGGTAGCTGCAGACCTGACAAATCAATTGGGTCCTCAAGCCCATCAAAACTAAAGCCAAGTTTTTCCTTGGAATTACTACTGGTTGTCACTACCTTGGAACCAGAAGGCAATGTTGATTTTGGCTGTTCTGATGTTCCAAGAAGTCCATTGATAGATACCGATAATTGAGTCATTTTCTGCTTGGGCTTCGCTTTTAGATTTTCTTTCTCCCTTGGCAGTAAATACTGCTGATCGATTGCTTTTATTATTTCCCGTTCTAGATAGCACCTTTCCTTCTCTGTCCCTCTCACTCCTCTTTCCTTTAGTGCTGCTAGATAGAGAAGTTCCAAGGACTGATGGTGAAGTGGAAGAATTTCCAATTGTACCACCTACAACCTCATGGAGCGACAATTCCCTCTTCTTTACTCTATTGAAGCATAAATCTTCTTTACCAGTGCTTTGTTCAGCCACAAGATTTCCAGGCAGTGGCACGTCCATGGAATTCATGTCACAATTATCCATTTTTTGACCAATAAGGGACACGGAAGGACTTTGCTGTGAACCCTTGGAAGCTGCAGAAGGGACGAAGAGCTTACTTGGTGAACAATAAACGAAGTGGACTTTACAGCATAGACAACTTAAACAAAAATATTACAAGATGGAGACTACATATGCTATCATGAAAATTAGATTTATTTATTTAGGGTCTCGGAAGCAGTACAAAAAAGATAATTACCAAATAAGTTCTAAAAGAATACCACTACACAACCTCTGGATTATACTTGAGATTATAACATCCCAAGGATGGTTAAAAGTGAAGGGATTTAATATGGAAGAATTACCTTCGAAAACTGTTCGACGAGAAGTCCCACTCAGAAAGATATCCCTAAACAAGGGCTCACTGAAGCAGCTCTTGCCAGTCTTTTCATATTGTTTGCACCGGTCTAACGTACGTTTAACAAATGCCAAAGCAGCTTGCTTGGCCATCTTGTTGGTTGAACTCTTCCCACTGGTGGGATTTGAACCCCCACACATCTAAGAACAAAGTTGATTATTATTAATGATAGGAAGACACACATACAAAAAGATCGCTAAATGTAGATGTACTTATACAGAGCCACACAAGCACTCAAGCAAACCAGTGTGCATAGAGAGAGCGAGTTTTTTTTTTTTGGGGGGGGGGGAGGGGAGCCCTGGTAGAAAACCTGATTTCTTTCTGCTCAATTATTCTCCAACATTAAATTAACAAAGCATAAGAGTTGTTATGGACCAATCTTAGAAATGTGAGACAGAATTTTTTTATTGACACCATTTTAGAACCATATTCTAAAGTTAGAGCTTTTCAGAAACTTGAAAACTGTGTCAATTTTTTAAATACCATTTTCAACTAGGTCGGTTGGTTGGTTATCCAAGTCTTTCTATGGTTCTTTCTTTGAGTGTGTGTGCATTTTGCATCTGCTATAGTTGGGGGAGGATAAAAGTGCTTGGAACCAAGAGCATGAAAGCATACACAGAATGAGAATAAGCTATGCCCATCCGTCAAGCAAAGGGAAGCTTAAATGTTTTGACTGAACAATTAGATAATTTCTTTGCATTGAAGGGAGCGTGGTTCAGCAAAATAGTCGGTCTTTTCCATTGCCATGTCAAGGGGGCTAGGGCTAAGAAGAAAATGATAAAAGCAATTCTAAGAGGGGAAAAAAATAAACACAGGTGAACAGGCCATGAGGTGCTTCACAAGACTTTTGCACAGGTAAGAATGGCATCTGATGAACACTTCAGAAGTTTATTCCCTACGAATTTTTATTCGTTGGCTTAAGTAGAGAAATGGAAGTATTATGCTTCAACACGTAGCGCCATACAAATTTTTTGTCAAAATTGGAGGGCTGACACATCGGACATCTATAGTCCACATTCTCCATCTACTGGACAGAAAACCCTCTGTAATTCGCCCCAAACCCTCTTCCAATCAACAGTTTCAACTCTTTCAAGGATATTGTATTAGCTTACATGACATCTTCAGCAAAAATCGATGGAGATAATTCCATTTAGGTGATTTTGAGTTTGACAAACTGGTTCAATGGAAACGTACCAACAAATAACACCTTCTCATAACTATTTCTAGCATGAGCAGGATGGTCATGGGGTTTATATTTGCCCTCGGAGCCTTGGTTTCCAGAGCTCTCAAACTGCCTATTATGCTTTATCAACAATATCATCCCATTCCCTTTTAATTCCAGCATAACCACAAACAGAAATAATTTCTCTTAAACACTGCACATTCTCTTTCTCCACTCCACAGTTCACAGCAAACAACTAAAAAAAAATTCCATTCCTAATCAAATAACTTAAAATGTTCCATTTCTAAGCAAATAACAAGAGAGGACTTTTTGCAAGAATATATTCCCATATACCCATATAACAGAAGTCCAAAGGAGTGTAACTCGACAATAGTAAGAGGAAATCTAGAAAAAAATGCATGTGTACAATCACGATAACAAAAATAATCATGATGAGGAAACGTACCATATACTTCTTGTAAGCCATTTCTACGAGCTTCTCCATCGCATGTTGTTCGAACTCCCTAAGCAAGCAAATAAATGAACCACCTATAAGTCACTGACGCATCAGAAGATCAACTAAGGAGAGTAATAATGGAATCTGAACTGAAAAGAAGGTTACTTTTCTTGAGTTTCTTTTGTTTCTGCAGCAACCTTGATCAGTCTTTCCAAAAAACCTTTGTTCTTGGATACCTATAATAGGAAAAAACAAGCAACAGCTAAATAACAGATAAAATGGACAGATACATGCAAATGGTAGCCGAAAATAAAGCATACAGGAACTTTGAAAAACACCTGCATGTGGTATTTCTCCACTAATTGCATGATCTCATCATTGACTCCTTTCCTCTCCATTTGCTCACCATGAGGCTGATTTAAAAGGTAATTTTCAGATAAAAACCAGTTAAGCATGATTCAAATGACAAAAGTACTCATCCAGGTAATATATTCCCTCAAGCGTATCAGCATTTCACACAGCACAAAACGCCAAAAGACAGAAACATGTAGATACATAGCATTATCCACAAAAGTAAAAACTACCGACATAATTATGGCATGAGATTAATGGAAAAGTTTCCAATGCAAAGAATTTCAGTAAATACATACAGATGAAAGCAATAGGCATTTAATGTACATATGTACCTACCATGGCCTCAGGGAAGAGCGCAATACTGTGAACCTCCAGGATAAGTCTTTCATCTATACTCATGCAATCATATTTAACTTCTGAATGCCCCGTGCTCGGCATCATTATTTGGTCTCTGACTAATCCATTTATTGGATGTTCAAAGCCTGAATTTATCCCTGTCCTTATCATGTCGACAATATCATTGTCATGCTCTTCATGGTCAGGAATGCAAGATACCATGTGACCATTGAGACCCAGGGCACTAGAATACCGATGGTTATGAAGTGGTTGGCAACTAAAACTATTTAAATCCATTTCTCTATCTAGCTTGAGCCTTGATCCATGTGCATCATTTATGAGATCATCATTTTCAAAGCTGCCACAATCAGCCTCCTCCTCTGGAATTAGGGCCGCTATGAGCCTCTCACAAAGAGGGATCGTGTTTTGATCTGGCGCTGCTACTTCCATCTGTCCAGCAAGATCAAGCCCCATCTGCCTTTCCTTCAACCAACCCAAACCCATTGGGATAACTACACCAATTATCTGTATCGGTAGCAACAAGATTTGGTGTTTGAGTTACAGAATCAAAATTTCCCTGTAAAGTCATAAGAACAAAACCTTCAATTAGCGAAGTAGCAGAGAAACCAGAAACATCTCTCTTCACACAACAGGACTCGCCTATTTATAACTTCTAAAGAACATATAAAAAGTTATATGGTTAAAGGTACATCAGGAAACTCTTTTTTATTTATCTGGTATTGACAAAAGAGCCATAATTTCATGTGCCCTTGGTATAGTTTGTCTACTCCTTCAAAATCTCTCCCAGACTTCCAAAGATGAAAACTTTTCATCTCCAAACTGCATCTATTAAGAAAGTTAAATAGATAAACGTAAGGAATTTGAGTTTCCATCCCAGTTGTTGAGCTGAATGATTCAATCAATTCCATCTGTAGACCAGTAATTCTCTGAAGAATTGAGATTCACAGATACTTCCTCAATTTGCAGGGGTATATTCATGAAGAATTTGGCTCTCATACAGAATCAGAAGATGAAAATTGGTATCTCTCGGTTATGCTTTCCTAACTCCAAATTGAATGAACCACTTAATAAAGTGATCTATTGAGGATCTCGATAACTAAAATGAACTGACGCAGCCTCTGGTCCTCGCTTAATCCAAATCTACCTAAAGCATAACTAAGTGCTTTTGACACCATAGGGTCACTTGGATGATGGGTGGTTCAGTCCATTTCATTCCATTCATAGGAGAAAAGTGCCCATACCAGGTTAGTAAATAGTGCTTGCAGCTGTACCAATGAAAGATATTACAAGATAATCCTTGAAAATGTACCATAATTTGAGATGGTGAAGTATCTAAATGTATGATGGCAAAGAGAGAACCCACTCTCTTGAACCATCTCTTCCCACAATGTGGAAACAACCCATATCCAATCCTTATATGTACTGCATTCCACACAATCATGGGTCCTCAGAAACCAAATTAATTCCCTTCTTTGTCATGGACACTTTTACTCTAACCAATCCTTCATTAGTATCAAAGCCTATGAAACGATCTTATAATTGAGGAATCCCAAAACCTAAACGTGACAAGTACTGATTTGCATTTCCCGTAAAAAAGAAACAAAAAAAGGATAATGAATTATCTGTGATGTCAGACATGTTACAGGGTGATCAATGGGCCTAAGTTATGCCCAAGCCCTCTAAGTTGGCAAGTACACATACTTGAGAATTCCACCTACACTAGGGGATTATCAATTTACATAGATGAAAAAGTCCAAGAGTAATAGATGAGCTTTGTCATTGAATTTCCCACCAGATAAATTTCACACTTCCAATACTGGGAAGACAATAGAAGGCAGGTGCTGAAGAAATTTTTCCAGAACAATGTCCTCCTTCGATTGCAATAAAACATCTTACTCAACAAATTTATAGAAGTGAATATGTAGAATGACTAAGGACATCATCTAAATCCATGACAAATCAGTCAAATAATAGCAACTTAATAAGTTTTCCAGAAGAGGCAAGAAAGAGAAATGCCTGTTGCTTCAAATAAGCGATGTCTTCATCAAATATAAAACCAAAGACCGCTTCCATTTGCATCAAAACTCGCTCGGGACCACATGAGCTGCAACAGAAAACCAATTAAGTGAAAAACAAAAGGCTAACGCAGAAATTGAAGGGAATGCAGAATTCTTTGAACACATACATGGATTAACGACAGCATTGGCAGCAGCCAATAGCTCTTCATGCCCATCATCGGAGCCAACTAAGAGAATCAACAAAGAAAAATGTAAGGATATCAGAACATCTGGGAAACATGAGGGGAGCTCAACAATATATTTATTAGAAGTTGGCCAAAAATGAAAAGATGAAGGAAAAAAAGGCTGTACAAGATCAAACACAATACCCAGAAAATCTGCAGCCACATTGACTGATTGATGCCGTTGACGAGTATAGGCCTTTCTGTCAGAAAGTTTCCTAGACGTTGGACGGCCAGCTTTGCTGTGAGTAAGGTACAAATTAAGAGATCATAATCAATAGGTAACACCTAAAAGTTTCCTTGCATTAGTTACATTTCCTAAAAAGAAATGACTGGAAAGTGTGTTGTACCTTTCAGTTCTGTCCAAACCAAGTTTGGCACTTTTAAGAGGTTGTGCAGTGTCCTCATTGCCAAGTTTCTCACTTGATACTGGCAAGAGCGATCTGGAGGAAGTAAAACCGCGCCCACTCCTCCCTTGCCTTCGGACACCATCTCCTAAGTCCTCCCTTGGAATTAACTTATTCTTCCTTGATGATGATACCAAAGTAGAAATCTTCTGTACAGAATGGCCAGATTTCTCATCCACTTCATCAGACTTCTTGGTTTTATCCCTTGATTTAAATTCAGCAGCCCCCATGTCCTCGCCTTCTGATAACGGGGTGGAAGATAATGGGTCAGCTTTCAATCTAACAGGCTGAGGAGAACTGCTTGGCATACGTCTGGGAAACCCCAATCCAACTTCATTTCCCACAACATCAGAACTGGTATCCATAGGAGAGGTTTCGTCATTACTGGGAACAGATGGAACAAAATTTCTTCTCCTAGCAGTTCGGGGAATTTTCTGAGGCCTTGGCCAGCAAGCAACAGGTGGAGAAGAAGATCGCCCTGATGCTGTGCGTTTGCGACTTTGTGCCCCGACAGCAACAGAAGACTTGGTTGTACAATTGGGGATCTCCCAATCATTAGACACAGTTGGACTGTTGACAACTGGGGACAACTTAGGCGCAACGCCAGAACTTGATCTTGGACCTCTAACAGATGCAGTCATTCTTGTGCTAGATGTAGGACTTGCAGAAGTTAAATCATCACGGGCATTTGTCCTGGGTTTTAATAAGATAGAGAAATTGAAATTGGATGCAAATTGGACAGAATGTCACATCAACTAGAGTTAAACTATTAAGAAGTTCTTGCAGTGAGAAAAAGAGAACTCCCATCATGTCAGAAACTTGAAAGTCAAGAATTAAGAAGCTATCAACTAAAACAAACCAAGATAATAATTGGCGCAGTAGAATAAGCTGATAAGATGCAAATGAGAACCCGCTTATGCACAACAAAATTTTGATATATACAAATTTATATCTGAAGCTGAGAATATAATTCATACTTATTAACAGCTTTGAGATTTATCCGTTCCTTGTCTGAGATAGGACGATCTTTCTTGTCACGGGAACTGCTGTCCAGGTCAGCCTTAGGTAATGAAGTACGTGCACAGAAGCTATTTTGAGAGATAGCTTCTGCTTTTCCAACTCCAGGGGATCCATTACCAACTCCTGGCCTACATTATTGGGCAACAGAAAGAAAGATACATCTTGAATTTTCACGAGAAGTACATAATGGAAGAAAAGAGCTGGCTACTTCTTTGACAATATAACACTTGAGATGTTGATTGCATAATAAATCACAAAAGAAAATGGGCTTCAACTTGGCTGCTGTATCACCCCAATCAGAGTCTTTTTGCCAGGCAGAGTATTTGATGACGTGCAATTATCGCCCTTGTGCCACTAGATTATTATGAAATATGCTGTGCTAATATAATGTCTTTAAGTTACTGGAAATATAATGTCTTTCAATCAGTGGAAGTTCCCATTAGGACTACAAGTAGACAAACAACCAACTCCAGGTAAAAATAGTCATAACTTGCCTTTGCAGTCTAAAATTGTGAATAAATAGATATATTGATCCTGTGCAGCTCGAAGTGTAGCAAGTGATGCTAAAATCTCTTGTATGTGCAGAAAATTTTAACTAAAATAAACAAAAGAGGAATTCAACCCTTTTCATACAGAATTGTAGTTGCAAAACACATTACATCTCACACAAAACTTATTAAGTATCTATGAACAATGAAGCAGTTGAATTGGTTATGCCCATGCCCATTTAATGCTGTTGGCTAAGCTGGCAAGGTACCTTGTCAGGATAAATATGCAAATATCTGTGAAAAACTAAACTAATTTGAAATGTCCAAATACATATAAGCCGACTACTAGGGTTGTTGCTTCTAGTCAAGTGAATTAATTATGTCAATTCTAATTTTGTTAGATGCATGAACTTTCAAGTTTATGCACTCTATAATATCAGCAGCAAGGATAGCTTTTTAATTCTCCTTCAACAAATCAATCCCAATGTAGAATCTGAGTTGAGACTTGTCGCCATGGACTCTTCCTCAGCACACTTTCTCTGAAACAAATGCCTAGCAAGGATAGCCATATTATCTAGATACAATTTTAGAGTTACTTACAGAATAAAATACACGCACATACCCCAACTCAGAAAACTACAAGATTTCAATTTCATATTTCGACAATAAAACATGATACTGTCCAATTTTTCTTTTAGAAGGTCAAAACAACTTTCACTCTCAGCAGGATATGACATAAGCACAAGGAAGATGCCTTCAGTGATCAATCCACCATTTTCTTTTCACGCAAACTGAGAAGAATCAATAGCATGCCATTGCTTGTAGTATCAAAAACCAGAGATGAAAAGGAGAGAAATTAAAAATTTACTAATGCGAAATATCACAAATTCCTATATGGATACAGATCGATTGCTTTGTCAACCACTTATCAAGTGCCTACGGTGATTTCCATCCTTTGTAGCTTAAGTATAGTCAAATAAACTTTTAGCCTGCTGAAAAAATGAAGGTGAAAGAGGATACTCCGTACAAGGGAAGGCCAAAATAATTCACCTCAGCCATTACTGAGTTTACTAACTGAAACAGCTGTCTATCTACAGGAAACTTTTTACATATCCATTACGATTAGCTTTGCTCGCTCTCACTTGTGACTTGGGGCTTGCCCCGATTGTGGTATTCAGATTGAGAAATCATGCATATAACAAAGAAATCCAGAGTAAATGTTGGCGAAACCTGAAATGCACAGCCTTTTTTGCAATGATAGGAAATATCATGTACTAATAATGTTGATCTGCAATGATAATCCTTTTCTCTGGTACTTGAAATATCATTGAGTCTGTTAACATCATGCTTGGTCTATATCTATTGCTTGAGTTTATAAGGATAATGGACTTTCTGTCATTATTATTCTAAGAAAAATGAAGAAGAAGAATAGAAGCACTAGGAGGAACGTCGCCCAGAGATGAACAAAGTTGTCTCAATTCCTGAACTGCTTCCACCAACCACACTCTAGAGTAATGGAAAAACATGAGGAAGTTGTATAGACATTATTTCTCTAATACTAACATAATTAAAATTGAAAGATTGACCATACAGAGAATTATAAGATGTACCTGAGCTCATTTGACTCATTATTCAACTTTGGTCGGGCATCGTTAACAGATCTTTGCTGCATTCCTTGCTTGGAATCCCGGTAACCATCGGCAGGTTTAGCGGAGGATACACCTGGGGGATAATCCGACTTTATTCCAGATCGTTTCTTCTTCATTTTAGACTTTTCCCAACCATCAACGCCGATTGACCGTGTCCTTTCCTCACACTGAGGGGCACCACTATTTGCTAGCTTAGGCAGTTCCCTTTCCCTATCAGCAGGCCCAGATGTCCTTACTGATGTATTAGCCCGTGCATCCGTCTATATCAATCCGAAAGAAAATGTCAACCCACCCATTGAAACTATAGAGCAGAAAATTTTTGCAGATCAAAAAGAAGATCAGTAAGCTAATGACACCACACAAAAAAAGAAAAAGAAAAGGAAAAAAGGTAGAACCCACAGTTACTATTTACCCAATATGATGAGCAACATCATGAACGAAGAAACACATAATAAGGCCTCGCTGATATTCCTATAAAGTAATGTAGCAAGATACTGGTTTAAATGCCAGTAAACGCACTTCAACCAAATCAACTCAGAATAAAGAGTCAGGCGGCAATTTTTAACACAAACTAGAGCATAATTCATGTATGACATTATACTAGCAGGGTATGGTATTATACTAGCCTTCTCCACGCCCTAACAATGTAGAAAAAAAGAGGCAAACTACAGGTTAACAGGCATATCGATTTATCTACATATAAATAGAATTAGCTTGTTTATCATAATAGTGTCAACAAAAATCTTTATCTGAGTTCATTAAGCGACACAATTAGCCATCTTAGCTGCCAAGGCTTCAGCTCGTAGAGGTTCATCAGTGTCATGTTTGCAAAGGTTCCACAGCTGTGATCTCTTTGTCAACTGCTGCTATTAAGCCATAGGGCCACATTGCCACATCCACATTTGGTTTTACAACACCAATGAGGAGGAAGAGAACTATAATCAAACTAACTCAGTTTATTTGGTTTTGATTTTATCATACACAAATACTGTGTGATTATGTTCTATGTTAATACTAACTATATTCAAGTAAGGTAGACATATCTGTCAAAAAATATTCAATTGCTTGATAAAAAGAATAAAAATAAACAAGAGAAAAATTTGGAACCTGGAGTGAACCTAGAACTTTTGGATTCCACTGGTTCCAGTTTCAGGGTGGTAAAAAGGCAAACGATAGGTTTCAGGTTCAAAAATTAGGAAATGGGGTCCATAGGATAGGTTCAAGGTAAGGCAAACACCCTAGCCACCATGGAACCTTGACAACCATGGTATATATTATGATGGGTTATGTTTCAAATGGGATCTGGACAAGATAAATTAAACATGTTGAGCTGGAATTAGTTATTTTAAGTGTACATTTTTTTACTTAACACCACACAAACACAAATTCCCATGGCTCTTCCAATTACAATGGATGAAAGAAAATCTAATGGACACAGAGTTTTAAAACAACTTGCAATATTAGCATGAAAATGTTCCATTGCAACTAAATAGGTGAAAAATAAATAAGAAACAACACATTAACCAGGCATGAGAATTGTCATTGTTGAATATATTAGCTTCATTTATAGCAGAACTAGAAGATCACCAGCCAGCACTAAGAGGCTAAATGCAAGTTATAGCTAAAGCACAATCAACTCTATAAAATTTAAAAATAGCTCATCGGAAAGTAAACCTTTGCATCCATTAATGAGGTCCGAGTGCGTTTATTTGGAACTGAGCCTTTAGTTCGGTCCTCAGACTTTTGCTGGCCAAGCTCAAAAGCACCAGTGCTGGCATTATTTTGGGTTCCTATCTTAGCAAGGCCCGATCCAACCATAGATCGGTCACTTGATATCATGGCACCAGAGCGATCATTGGAAAAAACATCGGACGAGATCTCTTCTTTGTAGGTAGACCAGGGAAAAGTCGTTTAGTGTCAATAATGCTTCGCCAAATATTCTTGCTCGTTCCCCGCCAAATAAAGCACTTTTACCAACTGATCCGATTTCCAATTTTAGAATGAGATACACAATGAAATACCTGGCTTTATTAGAAGTTTCACGCAAACTTCGTTTAAGCTCCTCCAGAGATGGCTTGCCTTTTGAAATGTTTAAAGGAGAATCATCGGCTGAAAAGCCCGAGCAACACTTATACCTCGTTTTAAGTCACCGTGTTTATTAGACCTATAATCCGCAGCCATCAATTTCGAATCAAATGGTAAGTATTGGAAGAAATTCATAACTTCCGCCTGTGGTGTTGAAGAACTGTTCCTTGACATTGAATTCTCCATGCTCTCACGAAAGCTGCCTGACCTCTCCATTGGAGTTGCTATGTGGGATCCACGCGACCCACTGCCATATAGTGACCTATCAGGGCTGCTAGAAGACAGATCAAGTTTACTGGATGATGCCATTGCACCAGCGTCTCTAATTCATCAATGTCACATATCTGATAAGCAGACCGAAACATGACAAAACTGCGATGCTGGTGGACATAAGGATCAGTTATATGCCCTCGAGTAAAAGGTACAACTTTGTCACCTGAAAAGTTAGTAGGAAAGCAAATCGTCAATAACTTTGAAAGAGCATAACACTGCTTCTATCACTAAGGATTGGACTAATATCAGAGACCAATATATGATCCAGAAACTGCCAATGCTGGTTCAACTGACAATAAGTTCGAAAAACTATCTTATAATATAGAAAAGGTCAGAAGCGCAGACAGAAAATCTTCAGTCATCTTCCATTGTTTGGATAATCACTTTACTAGAGCCGACAACAGATTTGAAAGGGTGCATCAAGTCCTCCATCTCTTGGCACCTTAGTGAAGGGGGATTTAACCATTCTCAACTAATCATGAAAATATATCTTTAAAACAGTAGCTTTTAATCATATTGATAGATGAACATTTCTAATAAAAGTAAAAAGTTAAGTCCACAGAGTACTCTGGCTATACAAACTACTGTTCAGCTAAATCTAGTGCAACAGATTGGAGAAAGCTCTTCAGCAAGAAGTACAACAATAAAACAAGAAACCGCTGATACCAAGAATCACGAGATGCCATAACATTACTGAATCTGCGTAACATAATTCTAAGACTATATCTAATGAGTTGATTACTGTTAAGGAGAAATTATTCGGCAATGTTCTGACCATCAACTGGACCATCCTTTCCGGCCATTTATTCAACGTGTCATCTCTCTTCTACCACTAAACTTTTCTTATTTTCAATTTGATCACGTACTGATAGTATCTATCTTGTATTGTGTTTGATTACAAATCAGCAATAAATGCTTCATTCTTTCAGGAAAAATGACTAATGAACAAGGAAACGACCAGTGCACTGACGCGAGTACACAACCTATTCTTGTGGTTAATTAAGTTGAGTCAAATGCTCAGCATCCTAAATTGCAGATGCTTAAGCGTTTATTCTGCAAAAAATTGTCCTGATGTCCATTTACTTGTCTCATTTTTAGTTAAAAATTCTTCCGCTTCACTAGCATGTGTGCTTTCCATTGCTCTTAGCATCATTCTGCCACTCCCACTTCCACTTGTTATTTCAATATGATCACCGTTACTATGAGCCGATCATCAGGGATGCAAGATCCTATAATCTCTCAGCATTGGAAAATATATAGGACATCCAATCTGCTCAACTGGAAAGCTTATCGACCCTAGTTTTATAGTTTAATATGTTATCCTGGTGTGGTTCTTTAGATCTTTTTGGTGCAACTTGTAGATGCACAAAGTGTTTCGCCATTCAACATTTCTTGTTCTGAGTATCAGCACTGTAACTTCCCAAAAAATACCCTCCGAAAGAGATCTTTTCACTTATGCAAATGCATACTTTTAAGCATGAGACTTGGGCTAGAAGCAGAAGTATGCTGCATAAATATCACCTGAAAATGTTTCTAAAATGAATGTTGCTTTCACATTGTATGTCTAAAATCTCATCAGAGTAGTCATGGCACCCCACATTTTGAATCGGAACAAATATGAGTTTTAAGATCAAACTTTTGTAAATTGAGATCCCAAAAACAAGGAGCTTCCTGGCACTCATGGTATACCCGCATCTAAAGATGATCTAGATAACGAGAGTGGGCCACATTCAAACCCCTATCTGCCTATAAAATAAGTCAAACCGGCAGAGAAAAGTCCATGTCGATGCGATCAAACATCAGGCAAAAGAGCAACCTTGGTGTTTCCCATATACGGTAAGAAATTTAAGTTCTCAACTTGATAATGCCAACAATCAACTCTTGCATCGAGTTCAAACACTATTTCAGCCTCGACAAAGCAACTAAAGCCCAAATGGCCAAGAGATATGTCAATGCATTTCAACAGGCACTTAATGGTTTCTTTCCTTATTCTACTGCTGCTACAATCCTCAGCAATAATGTAAATAGAAAATCTAGTTCCCTCATTACCCTTCAACATAAAAACTAATACTAAATATCTATAATCCCACAAACTTCAGTGCAAGATCAGGATTCAACCATTCGCAGCAACAATTTATACGTGCTCACTTCCTATTAAGCATGCGCGACACAAGCATTAACACTTCGCTCCGGAAAGATCACATTTCTTTTCTCTATTCGGGCTGATGATAGCTTGCCTAAAATTTACTTCCCTTCTCTGCTCAGTTCAAGTTCAAAACCCCGCCCTTCTCTCTTCCCACCACTTAAATCAGAGAAAAACATTTCCACACTCAAAACACTGCGTCACCCGGAACTCGACCACAACGTTTCCTTAGGAAACGCATTCATTCAAACTCCAGTCCAATCACAGCTGAACACGCGAAAGCTCCGTCCAAATTATACCAAGCATTTAAAGCCCCCCCTGCACACCCCGAAAACACGAATTGCAGATGCTGCCACTCGAATCGACCGGAAAATGCCGGAAGAAAGTGCCGGAATCCAGCTCCACACACCGAAAACCAGCTCCCGATCGAAGAATCAAACCCTAGGACTTCAATCAAAGTGAGCAGCTAAAATCAATGCCGGAATTCACCTCTTCAATCGCGACGCCGGATGGGGTGGAGGAAACGACGGAACGAGCTCGCTCGATTCCGGCGGCGGAGGAGGAGCGAGCCGAGCGCGGCTGCCGGCGGGGAAACGGGTCGGAATTGCGGCTCCGGAGCTCCGAATCGGAGAGGGTCGTACGATGGCTATGGAGGTCGAAGCCACCCTTCTCTTCCCCTGGAGTTTTGATCGGCAATGAACTGGCCCAAGCCGAAATTACGCTCCTACCCCTGCTCGGCATCGCTTATATTGGGAAATAATTCCCCGGCGCCGAGACATTTCTGGAAATTTTGGGGAAAATATTTCAGCTCATTTAAAATGGGAACTCCCTGACTCACATGAGTTAGGCTATACCAAGATGCAATTATTTATCATCCTAAAAATAAAATGATTTGTTATTATCATAATTCTTCTTCCTTTTAGGATATTACTCCTTCCCCCAAAAAAGCTCAAATTGCAGTTGGAAGTTTCGTCACAACACGAACAAATTCTTTTTGACGTTAATAATGAATTGCGAATTCAATTCTTAATATTGTTATTCCTAATTTATCGTTAATCGAGCGTCGTGGTCGTGCAATTGGAAGAACATAATCGAAAGGGCAATAATTTGCTCCATGTTAAAAAGATGTCGAGATTACTTACTTAACTATGCGAATTGGGGCGCAAGCACTCTAACTAAAACTTGTATTTAGATCCTGATACATTTAACAGAGTCGAGATACATATAATTTGAGAGTGAATTTTCGTTTAAGATAAACACACTCAAAGAATAAATCAATGTATCAATGTTAGTTCTTAAAATTGAATGTTGTGACCTACACAACGTCATTATCTTTTTAACATTTGAAATTTGATGAAAATTGAACAAACATTATTTGCTGGTATTGAATTTCGCGAGATACAATTCTACATCCTCTTATTTTGAGTATTTGGTCACATAAAAGAGTTTTCTTCCCCGAGCTTCGAGATTAGTAACTTCTATGCTTCTTTTATTGAAAAGGGAGCGCTTTTTTTCCTTTCCTTTTTTTGGAAAGAACTCAGAGAAAATGAGCACTAATTGGAATGAAGGTTCTCGAAGCGCAGCTCAGCTTCACGGCAAATATTCCACAGTCGGACCGATGCGAAGAACGAACTGGACTTGCTAGTTTTACCGGTACAAAAGTTAACGGAAAACTGCCATTTTGTCAAACAAGGGGTGTAGCGACGGTGACAACCGCGAGAAATAGTTTCTTTTTTTTTTTCTTTTTTTTTCCCCTGCAATAATTTTAAAGTTTTTCGTCATGGCTGGCCCATGTTTTGTCCGAGCGACATCGACAGTTCCAGAGAAGTCCAACAACCATCAGCCCATGTCGCCATTTCGCACATGGCGTCTCAACCAGCGAAAACAATCCGTCCAAGCGCTCTACTGCTTCCGACATCTCGGCCCGGGTTTTCTACGGTCCCTCGAAGGACCGATCCACCTTCTTAAAAGCCCGTCTCGCCGCAGTCCGTTTAGCCACGTCTCTCTAGAAACCGGCATGGCATCGCGGCGCGTGGCGACCGATGATGCCTGCTGAAGAAGTGCATTGGGGGGGCTATTAAGCAAAGCGGCTAAGCAAAGGGAAAGGGAAAAGAAAAGATCACATAACTCTTATGTCAAAACATCATATGTCGTCTGCAGTATTCCTAAACCCGAATCTAAGTACATCGAAAAAAAGAATATGATCGAACCCAAAAATACATCAATACGCCTCAAAAAAGAAAGAAAGAAACAGAGATTCTACAGTGTACTACGGGTATCGAGCCCTTATTGTGATGTTTTGCTTTTCGGTCGGCCGGCCGGCGAGCGGACTGGGACCAATCGGCTCGGGCGAGGCATAGACTCGACCTGAGAAAAGGGCTATCTCGGCTAGCGAGAAACATCAATGAACAAACTCGCTGTACAACAACACGCCGCACGCCAAGCCAACGACGACTATAGAAAGGCGGTCACGGCCGGGCCGTGGTGCAGCAGATTGTGGGCGATGTGGTCGCGGGCCTGCTGAGCCGTCGCCGACCTCACCGCCTTCTCAGCCACCATCTCGTCGTCGAGCAGCGCGAACCGCTCCGCCTCCGTCACCGTCTCCCCCGCGCCTCGCAGATGTTGTGCAGTATGCAGCAGGCGCCCAGCACCACCGGCAGGTCCTGCAGCTTCACCTCCGTCCTCTTCTGCAGGCACGCCCACCTGCTCTTCAGCCTCGCGAAGGCCTCCCTCCCGACCCGCTGGACCGTCCCGACCCGCTCGTTGAACTCGTGCTGAGCCCACGTTAGGTTCTTCTGCGTGTAAGGCACGAGGACCCAGTCCGTCAGCGGGTGGCCCGAATTGCCGACGATCCAGAGGTCGCGCAGGAGGCTCTGGCTCGCCCTCTGGTATAGGGCAGAGTTCTCGAGGACCTTGTCGTCCGTCATCGAGCCGGGCCACCCGATGCAGATGTCGGTGAAGACGCCGCGGTCGTCGACCACGCCCTGGACGGTGATCGAGTAGGAGGTCCTCTGGTTACGCTCCGTGTGCCGCTTGTTGTAGTACTCGGCGACCCGGGTCTTCGGGGCGATGATCGGCACGTGGGTCGTGTACATTGATCCGGCCACGTTCGGGATGCCGGAGGCCGACTCGAATCGGCGCTTGATGTGGCCCAATTGGGGCTCCTCCGGCCACTGGACGAACTTGGGCATCAGTACGTCCTTGATGGCCGCGCACACCTCGAGGACGAGCTTGTGGCAGGTGGAGATGCCGAGCCCGAACCGATTGGACACGAGCCGGAGCGGCTCGCCCGTCGCGAGCCGCCAGATGCAGACGGCCACGCGCTGCCGGACGGGGACGGCCTCCCGGAGCGCCGTGTTCTTCTTGGTGACGGCGGCGTCGAGCTCGTGGCAGATCATGTCGAAGGTGGCCCGGCTCATCCGGAACGCGGCCCGGAACTCCTCGTCGGGGACGTCGGGCCGGTTCAGGTTGTCCCACCACTCCTTCTTGCGGTCCTTAACCCACAGCCTCCGGGTCGATCCGCCCACCGGCTCGACCGGCCCAGGGGAGCCGCCGCCCGCCGCCGCCGCCGCCGCTGCGGGGGCGCCGGGCTCGCTTGTTGCCGCCGCTCTTGCTCTTGGCCTCGTCCGGACCGGGAGGGACCTGTCGTTTCTGCTGCGGGGGCTCGTCGACCCGGACCCATTTCTGGTCGTCGTCTTCGGCTACGGAGTCCAAGTCGAAAGAGAAGAGGGAGGCGAAGGCCGGGACGGCGGGGGAGGCCTTGGAGGAGTCGGAGTCGTCGTCGTCGTCGCCGGCGCCGTCGCCGCCGTCGCCGTCGAGGCGGCGGCGCTTGAAGGGCTGGAGAAGAGGTCGAAGGCGTCCATGTCGAGCTGCTGCTGCTGCTGCTGCTGCTGGAATAAGGCGAAGATGTGGGAGAGGTCTTCCTGGTTGAATAAGGAGGGGGAAGAGATTTCCATTGCTGATGATGGGGATGGAAGATGAAGGCGGTGGTCTGGAAATTGAGGAAGGATGGAGTTTAAATACGGGGGGGGAAGCGTGTGCGGCAGTGTGAACGCGGCGTTTGACGGTGGTTTGACCCTCTCTCTCTCTCCGTGTGGTGTTGACTGTTCTGCTGCATCGTGGCTGGGGCGAATAAAAAATATAAAATATTTCAAAACGAGGGGCAGGGGCAAATGCACGCGGTTGCGAGGGCGTTTCGGACTTTTTGCTAGTGAGTTTCTTGTAACTTTTGTAGGTTATATGTATTTTCTTGGTGATCTTTGGGAATTTTCGTTGATTTTTCTCTTCTTGAAGCCGGAGAGTCTAGAACACATCAAACCAAAGTACCTAGTAAGAAAAGGTTGTCGAGCTCATCCGCGGTCCACTTAAAGTACATCCGTTTTGATGGAGCCTTTTCTTTATTATTCCAAGAGAAATTTTGTAGCCTGATATTGACCAAGGATCTTTTAACGACAATAAGATCAAAGCGTCTTGAGTTGGAACCCCTTAGCAAAACCCGGTCTAAATTAAATAATGTGGAATCTCTGCTTGTTTGAATTGATACCCAAATTTAGTGAAGTGCACTAATCACCAATTAGAAGAGATACTTCCAAAATCAAGAATATAATAAGTTTGACTTGGACTTTGAATCGACATGGGGATCATGTCTGTCTCCTATGTATACTTGTTAGGCGTGTGCTGTTAAAGAGTTGTCATGAGCATATGATGTTTTGGCCTTAACAATTATGCTAACAAACCAAAATATTATTACATGATAAATTGGAGGTTAAATATTGTGTGATATTATGAGATGTAATTGGAGGTTAGTAACCACTCGAAAGTATTGGACTACAAACCACGTCGACTTAATTGTGTATAAATTCAATGTCTGATTCATTTTTAGGTTTTTTTACATCCAATTGTTCATTTTCGCAACAATACCAATAAGATCATCTGCCACATAAATACCCTAATTTCACATAAACCGATGCTTTAGAACTCAACGATCTTTTGTCAAAAGTTTTTCCAAAAAATTCAGACTTTTTAGTTGAAAATGCACAGCGACATCCGGAGCATGTGGACGAACCAAACCCTAGCAAAGTCGACGGACCTAATCCAAAAATGGCTGATGGTTCTGATGACGTCCGCAGATAAGAAAAGGAAAAAACGTGAGAAGCTTCGTGGCCAAAAGCATTTAAAAAAACTAAAAAGAAATTCGAAAGTGGAGATATAGCAGATAACTCCTCCGGTTGGAAGCGACAAAAGAAGGGAGGAGGAACGTTGACTCGTACCCTTGGAATCCTCTTCATTTCGAGGAAGCCCATGATTAGGACATCTGCACATGTTTTTAATCTTAATTCCTTCGAATTCTCCTTCATTTTCTTTCTTTATTTTCTTTCTCCCCGCTTTGACTCACCGACCACGCCTCCTTTTTTATTTTATTTTTTTCTGTACTGAGCAACCGTCGATTTGATGGAATGAAGGAATCGAAATATTGGATATTTTTAAATACAGTGCCGGAGATTGATGAACCTTCCTGCTGATTGCGTGAGAGCAATTTTTAGTCCCTACTCGAAGACTCGAAATTCTTCCTGAGCAGCAAGAATATGCCCTTTTCTCCCACCACCCATTTTTCTAGATCATCCTCTTTTCTCCATTTATGGCAGAAGAGACGGTGGAGAAAGCGATAAATGCGGGAAAAAATTACACAAAAAATAATTAATTTGAATAATATTTTTCTTTAAAATAATCTCTCACGAAAAAAGTAATAAAATTTTTTATTCATTTACAAAAATATTTATATATAAATTATTATTGATAATGAAATATTTTAATAATCATTTTTAGAAAAAAGATTCATATTACGTGAAACAATAGAAACCTTATTTGTTATTTTTCCCTCCTTCGAGGTAGTAATTTTAGTGGGAATGCCCGCCATTTGGCTCTTAGCCAACCCTTGGATTTTCTCAACAAGAGACAAATTCCGCAACTTGGAATTTGAATTTAACTTTTGCCACTAGGCACTTGAAAATCACAAACATATGGATACTCATACGTAGATTTAAATATACTCATGTTTTCTTATTTCCAACCTTTTCTTTTTTATAATCAGTTATGTAGAGAACGTAATAAGTAGTTTCTTGAAGTTGAACAACTAGCATTTACATATCATTTTCATATCTCCAATTGCATTTAAGTAAACTGCTTCAATGGTATTTAAACGAAAACAAGATGTTACCAATTCAAGCTCATGACTTATGAATCTATTGCTCAACTACAACCATGATTTAATTGTGTATATGCGTCCCCAAATTAATAAACTCGTGCAAAGTCTTGCGAGCGTATATTGCTCATGACTTATGAATCTATTGCTCAACTTCAACCACGATTTAATTGCGTATCTACGTCCCCAAATTAATAAACTCGTGCAAAGTCTTGTGAGCCTATATTTGGGCATGGTATTTTAGCTCTAAAGTATAGAATAACCTATCTCACTCCCAAATATATAGATACCCATATGTAGATATGAATATACTTATTCGAATTCCAAAAATATCACCAAAAAATTACGTTAAAAATGAATCTGGCGTGCATACAATTTGTTTTCTTTCTCGAGCCGAACGCGGCATTGCGGCCCAAATCAGGAGCGGCAGCAAGAGGAGCAAATCAATCAATCGACCTGGCAGACGTGGCGGGAGCCGACAGGTGCCAACGATGCGCCGTACGACGTTTGGGATGAGATGAGATGAGCTGAGCAGTCGACCTCCGTTGTCAACGTGCAGCACGCCCCACCCCCACCACAGCAACGCCCCGAATCGCCCTCCCTTTAAACATCGGGATTTGGTCCCTAGCGGGGGCGGTCGTTGTCCTGACCCACGTCACTGCTGACGCCCGAACGGCCCCACTTCTCCCTCGCTTTGTGACGCCACGGAGACCGTCACCCGCGAAGGGCAAGCGAGGTCCAAAGAAGGCTCCGGCGCCTTTTCCTGTTTGGCCAGCAGAAAGACCATCATTTGCGCTGACGGAATCTTTTCGCTAGGGAAAAAAAGGGCCCCGAGAGCGGCTCAATCGCGAGGCTAGTCAATGGGTAGCGAAAGCGCCCATCGTTTGCTCAATTTACACGCGAGCGGAAGGGAAATCGAATTGAGTTTCGGATGACGACCGGGCGATTCGGATTGTGAATATTGTGGATGAGTGAATGTAGCGGAAAAGCTTCGATGGGTCTCGTGTTTTGCGTCGTTTTCGATAACTTGGCGTATCTATCCCTAAGATGCATAGTTTATATGGAATGAGTTTTCATATAATTTTAAGAGAAAATCGAATTTGGAAGCGATGGATTGACTATGTATTTTGATTTTACCAAGCGCTGAATTACCAACCATTTAATACTAGCACGTGCGCTGTCGGAGTGACTTTCGACCCTTTTGACGATGGCCCTCAATCTGTAGCATTGCATCGCTTTCAATCATTTCCAGAATTTGCAAAATCACCGATGCCGTGAAGATCGTGGAAGACATGCTGGCAATGGACACTCTACACCCGTTTTTTTAGCACGTTTTCTTTTCTTCTTTTTCTCCCCAATAATTGCGCCCCCCAAAAAAATGTTTTTATATAATAACTTTCCAAAAGTAGCAGCAGGGTTCTAAGAAGCAAGAGATAAGAATCCACCGTTAGATTTCGGTAAAAGCAAAAGATTATAAATTAGGGTCCACGGAGGTGATTTTGGATCCGTAACCGCTACAAAGTTCAGATTCTCGGACGGTTCCTGCTTGAGCCAAGGATCCGATACCAACTCTTTTCATAAGATAATAGGATTAGAAGAAGCAAGGGGAAAATTTATACGCACATGACAGGATCTATTCACGAGCCGAAACTAGCGCGCACCGGACACCTACTCGCCCTCTGATTTGGTAAAGTTAACGTCATTCTCGATGGGGTATGGTGACTTAATGATCCGGACGTCATTCCCCACTTCGTGATGTCTGGCATCTCCCGAGCTCTTTTTGAACCACTAGGACAGATTTTATTAAAAAGAATTAGCTTGATACAGAAGTTAATCAATCTGGACACGATGCCCAAGACACTAATAGTGAACAGATCCCTGAATATGCCTGGAAATGGTTAAAATGAAAGTGGGGGAGTAGTTTCACATGGTAAAGAAACAAGTGGTATCATCACTGTATGACTATATACAATATTCCTCATCTTTCAGGCATTTCTATAGGGGAGAAAACGGAAGAATAATGGTCTTATTCTTCCAGAGAACAGCGTGCTATAGAACCATTTACAGTCTTACAGACAGATGATAAAAGCAAGAACTATTTACAGTCTTACAGACAGGTAATAAAAGCAAACGCGTTACAGAAAACTACTGCAGATCAATCATGATTCTCTTTGATAGTCACCCGGGATCTCCAGTCATGTATGGCGGAACGTAAAGTGTGGTTGGGTATGAGAACCATATGCTGGAGCTTCTTCCTGGTTACTGGGGATACGCTGTGCTTTTCAAGCCATGCCTTTATTGCTCTGTGCTCGTAGGTGAAACCATCAGCAGCAACACATGGATCCTGCATCACCTCCTGCAAGATATGCAACAAACCGGGTTAGGTTGATGTCCGGGCATGTGATTAAAATGAAAAATAAGACCTGCTTATGTGATGAAAGGAGAAAAAGAAGAATTGCAAGTGTAGAGGGAAATCGTCACCTGAAGGATTGGACAAAAGTAGTGGCTCGGAGCACATGCGTTCTCTCTTCCAACTCTAGCATTAGCGCTTGCAAAATCAGCCAGCTTCTTAAGGACTGGCAAGACTTCATTCTCAAGATCTGGTCTATCCCTGCACCTAAGTTTCGAACACTTGAGAGCCATTTGAGCCAATTCCTCTGTTTCAGCAACTGGCCAATCTTTGACAGTATTGTCCAGAATGCTTGCAAAGGAGCCCCTTTCAATGGCCTCCTCAGCTTTCAATAGAAGTCCATTTGGGTGACGACCCATCAACAATTGAAGAATAATAATTCCAAAAGCATACAAATCTGATTTGGGTCTAAGAGTTCCTGTTCTTTGGTATTCTGGATCCATGTAGTATATTGTACCTGCCAACACAGAGTCCCTATATTCCGTAACGTTATCAGGAACTACATCAGAAATAAGTTTGGACAATCCAACATCCCCGATCTTGCTCACGTAATTTCTGCCCAAAAGGATATTTCCAGGTTTTAAATCCCTATGTACGATGGGAGCAGGTTTCGAGTTGTGCAGGAACGCAAGTCCACAGGCAACTTCAAAAGTTATCCGGAACCGAACAAACCATGGAAGAGATGGCTTGCCATTCTGCTGGTAGATGTACTCCTCCAAGCTTCCATTTTCCATGTACTCATAAACCAGGCCACGACTCTCTGGGCAGGCTCCGAGTAGCAGAACCAGATGAGGATGCCGAAGTTGGCTAAGAACCTCAACCTACAAAGGATGGGGAAAACAGCAGCAGTCACTGACAATGATCAAATTCACTTGAAGCTCCACAAAGAGGAATGAATTCATTGAAGAAGATCGCATCTAAACATTAAAAAAATAAAAATCTATAACCTTTGTTCTACTAGAGACAATAGTATGAGTAGAGGAATAGATGATTACATTGACCCTAGCTGAAGGCGAATCCTTATAGAAGAGATGAATGACGCAATTCCATAAGTAGTAACAGAGAAGTCCTAAGAAGTAAGAAGTCCCCAGTAAAATATAGAAAAGCTAGGTTGCTTCACAGATGAAGTAAATTTTCAGACGAAATGCGTGATATTAACCTAAACATGGATGAATTAGCAGACGAATCACTCAACAGAAATCCTGCACATGATGAAACTACAGTCAAGCATCGAGAGGTGAAAGAGGAAGGGTCAGGTTAAAGGGACACCTCTCTCAGGAATTCCTCTTTCCTCTCACAAGCATCTGATCGCAGAACTTTAACAGCCACAGGAGTATGATCCAGATTGCATTTGTAGACTTTCCCATATGCTCCTTCACCAATCACGTTGGTTTCAGAGAAGGAATTTGTCGCTATCTCTAGTTCATCCCGGGTGTACTTTCTATACCTCTTATCGCTCAAGAGGAGCATATCGATAAATTTCTGTTTCTCTAAGGACTCTTTGAGGGCATTCAGTTCAGCAATCTGCCTTTCGTAACCCTCTTTAACAAGCAAACTCTTTGCATCTTCAACCTCCTTTAAAGCTTCCATATATTTAGCTCTCTCTTCAGCAGCAAATTTCCTCAAAATTTCTTCTCTTTGTAAGGCAGAATTCACTCTTCGAGCTTCTTCCCCACATTCAGAAGAAAGTTCTTGAACCTGAGAATTTAGTCACGAGAAATTGTCAAAAAATCAAGGGGAACAAGAGATCTTCCAGATTTCCAAGATCAGATGATTTCTTCGACTTTGTGCGAGGTCCTTGGAGACCATGTCATTTGCTCCTATTTCTGGTTCTCAAGACACTTGCGATTTTCAATCAACAGACAAGCATCCTGTGAATCCCATCAATCATTCTGATTTTGATAATAACTTGAAGTTGACTGGGACAATAGCAAAATTTGAATGCAAGATCTTTATCATTTGTTT
Organism: Eucalyptus grandis; assembly: GCF_016545825.1. NCBI lineage: Eukaryota > Viridiplantae > Streptophyta > Magnoliopsida > Myrtales > Myrtaceae > Eucalyptus > Eucalyptus grandis. The sequence continues at coordinate 9,385,796 of NC_052614.1, forward strand.
CACACTTTAATGTTTTCAAAAGTTTGCATGAAGCATGTGCGGCAAAACTAATGAAACTAGTCATAAGGTTTTAATTCTATTAAATGATTGACAAAAACCTTGTTTTGGGCATGGACCAGCTCTTCACAAGCTCGTTCATACATAAAAATCGTGTTCTCCAACTCCTGCCGCAGCTTCTCTATTTCAGCCTGTACATCTGACTGCAAAATGAATACTGCACATGAATCATTACTCAGAAAATATAAACCTTAAATACTAAGATTCTCAGGGTTGGAAAAACTTAAAAGGCCACCTGCTCAGTTGGTCTAGAAGCCATCGATGCGCTTTGCTCAAGAAAATCCATTTCAGGTGCATCTCCTATATACGAATATCTACTCTCTTGATCTACATTAGCACTGTTGGGATAATCTGTATGATCTGAAGCTAGTGCAGTCACAAAGCTAGGCTCTGATGGTGGTGATCCTCTGATGCTATCATTGAAGTCAGATTCTCCACACAAAGAATTGGCACAGGATGTTGGGTAACTGGATCCATCAAAAACATCTTCGTGGTTTGTTTGAGCCAACATACCATGACCAGAACCTTTATCTGTAGGAGGGAAGATCAGATTATCTTTCCACAGCAATTCCTCTGGTAAATGAGGAGACAAATCCTACAGGAGTAAACTACCTGATTTGCTGACAATGTTGTTTCTAGATATAACATAAACATCACAAGTTTCAGGAGCACAGGTAAGAACAGTAGCAGGTACCGCTGCTCCCTTCAGCTTCCTAGCGAGATGAACAAGTTTTTAGGATTTAACCATAAAAGTGAGAGAAGATTTAGCCAAAGGATAAAAAGGTGAGAAGACATGGACAAAAAAGTTCTGCAAACAATTGTGATAAATTTCACATGAACAAATTACATTCTTATAGCATGCCTTGCAAGGCATACACCCAAACACAATTCCAAGCTTGGAGCAAATGGCTCTACAGGTTTCTGAGACAAGTCTCAATCTAACGAGATAATACCATCCGCATAGATAAAAAGAGCTCGAACAAAATGGAATTAAGAGTAGTTCGACTCTAATTCATCTACTCCTTTGAAAATATGGAAATATCTACTTCCATAAATGTATGTTCGGCAATCAGACACTCTGATTAAGTCTAACAACCATAAACACTATAAATCTTTTTAGAAGGGAACTGTAAGAATAGAGATCATCTTCCCACCAAATAAGTACTTGCAGTAGTACCTTGCAAAGGCATTCGATGAGCAGGAACCCAGAACTAGATTATTTATTCCCACGTTTGACACAAATTGAAGGAGTGCAGCCGCAGGATTGTCATCTTCTAGCACCAAAGTTTCCACCTACCAAATGCATAACATCGAATTTAAAAAAATTTGCTACCTTTAATGATCTTCGCGAAATTCCACAGTACAACTATAGTCGCACTTCCTTATTCAATTTCCTGATTTTCTCAAACTACCTTATACAGCTTATCTCAATTCTAAATTCATTTCAGATTTTGACCGCAGATCTCCTAGATTTCCCCAGAAAACTTAAGCGTATCCGTTTCTCAGATAGCATCGACTGAGCTCAGTACATAATTCTCACAATTAGAGCTCAGGGCAATCTCTATTCAACGTTAATACTTAATTCTAACCAAAACGGAACACAAGCTGAACAAGCTAAACTCACCTTCCAAGGTTTGCACAGTTTCTTAAACGGAACGAACACCTGCTCATACTTCACTTTCGTTTCCTCCACGTACATCGCCACCACACTGTCGTCCAATTCCGCCACCGGTATACGATCTCCGCCTGCGAGGAACACAGCATTGAATCGAAACGTTCGCGCGTTGACTCGGTCAATCGACACCACAAGAGTCTACGGCCGTAAGAATTGCCGTCAAAACAACGAAAGGCGCGCGTCAACGTGATGCGCGGGCGGTCGCGGAACGTACTTGGAGTGGGGATTGAAGTGACTCTGGGCATCACGTGGACCAAGACGAGCCGATCGGCTCCCGGCATGAGATTCTCGACGGCCCAACGGACGGCGCGGCGGCTTCCTCTTCCTCCTTCGAAGCCGCTTAAGTCGCCCTTCACCGCCACCGCCACCGCCGTCATCGCCGGCGGAGGGCCACGGTCGCCACCGCCGGTGGTGCTCATTTCGCACCAAAAGGCGCGCTCGTTTCGCTGTGGAGAGAGAAAGGGGATGGAGGGAGAACAGTGAAAGACCGATTTGACCTTTGAAGGGAAGGAGCCGCTGGGTGAAAATGGGCCAGGAATTACGAAGAGGGCCGGAAGTTTGGGCTTAACAAATGACGGGCCGATTAGGAACGATGAGGCCCAAACGAACGGTGCTTGCTTTTTGCATGCTAACATCAAAGCGAAGGGTTCCTTTGAAAGAAAGCCCAAGATTATTTATTTTTCCTTGAAATATCGAGAGATTAATTCTCATTATTAGGAAAAAATGATAACTCTAATTGGCCGTCAAGGGTGCATTTGGTAACGATTCTGTTCTTGGGAATAAATTCTGATAAAAATGATTCTTTTTTATTCTGTTCTTGGGAACAATTTCTAAGCATTTTAATCTTACCTTTACAAAAAAAAAAACAATTTCTAAGCATTTTAAGCTGTTTGGTAACTGTCCAAAATTTCTAATTCTATAATAGAATTGTGTTTGGTACTATGCTCATTGATTTTGTTCTAAATCAATTTCTTTTAATTTTTAAATAATTTTTTACTATTTTCCTTTTTTTCCTTTTATTTTTATTTTTATTGTTTTCCTTTTCTCCTATTCTTCTTCTTCTTCTTCTTGCCAATTGCCGAACCGACGATTGGCCGACGAGGGCTAGCGGCCTCACTGGAGCGTCACTGGTGGTTGGGCTTGCCTCCGGCGAGTTAGTCGGACCGGTTGCCGGTGATCGGCGGCGGCGGCGGATGACGGCGAACGGTGGCGGACGGCCGCATGTGATGGTAGTCGATGAAGAAGAGGAAAAGTGAAGAAGAAGAAGAGAAAATGGAAGAAGAGTTAGTTTTGATTCTTAAATTTGTTTTCGGAATAAGAATCAACTTTTATTTATTTATTTATTTTTGATTATGTTCCAAATTTACTTAGGAACAAAAAAATAGAAACTTGTTTCGGGAATAAAATTTTTACCAAACACGATTCTATTCCCAAGCTGATCCGAGAACAAAAAAGAATCGGACATTATTTGGATGGTCACCAAACAGTGCGAGAATTCCATAGTTCGCACCACAATGTAATTTCCTATCATATGTTAAACTATTAATATAGTTGATAGTGATTTCATTGAGTTATGGTGGTATTTCCTATCATATGTTAAATCAACATATATATCTTTTTATCATTATATCAATTTAAGGTGTTAGATATTCATTTGAACTTTGACAAGTTAATTAAGTGTTTTATTCTACATGCGAAAGATCTTACCTTAGCATCACAATGTAATTTTCTTAGATGAATCTCGAGGATCGAGACCATAACCCTATGAATGAAACCATATGTCATTTCATGGATGAAGAGTCTTTGTTGATGCTTGTATGCATCTATGAAAAATTGAGATAAGTGTACTGAAAATTTTAAAACTTGTTACAATGGTGCAATTAAGTCTTAAAATTTTCGAATAATGCAATCAAATTTTAAAATTTGTCAAATTGATGTAATCAACTCCTTCCACTAACTCCATCTAACTTGAAAATAGAAAATATTAAAATGTTTTTTGGATTTAATTACATTAATTTGACAAGTTTTAGGACTCGATTGCATCAATTTAACATATTTTATGATTTGATCATACTATTAAAAAATTTTATAATTCAATTGTGCTTTCATAATAATAAGTTTTAGAATCTGAAGTCCAATTATTTTGTGAAATTTGTGGAGCAAGAGGTGTGAATCTTTTGCCATGAAAACTGTTCATCTGTACACATTTACTTTTTAACACCCGACATGTTGAATTTAAAAGGAAATAAAGTCAACTTCGACAATACGAACCTATGCAACTTGTAAAAGGTCAAAAAATCCTTGAAAATCCCATTTATAGCAAGATCAGATCACAATTCCCAAGGCTGGATGGGCGGAAATTCGTGCTAGCAATATAGTTACGTGATTCCCTCACGCAAAGAATTCAGTTGCTCTCAGCCGCCGACCACGTGTGCCAAGGATCCGGCATTTAATCAAATTTGGGATAACTTCTTAAATAATTTTCATTTTGATTTTATACTCAATGTTGTCTCTAGATTTTGAATTTATTCAATATAATTCCTAAACTTTAAACTCAATGTGCAATTTGTACAATGTGATACTGAACTTTTGGTAAATGTCTAATCTTAAACAAATTTAAATTTCCTAGATAATATTGTACATTTGGTAAAAGTTTATGAATTAATTTTGACATTTTCCCTTTTTTGATTCATGCACTCGCGTCTATGCTTTTGGTGAATTTTGCGAAGAAGAAAATAAATTTCAAGTAGGGTTTCTACAATATTATTTTTACAGCAATTCATGCAAATCATTGATTCTAACAAATAAAATATACAAATCATCGATAGTGCAGATATTGTAAGAACCCTATGTTTATTTGTGGGAATCAATATAGATCTCAAAGATTTGATCGTGAATAATCAACGATTCAGAAAATATCTTCCTAATTAAAAAACAATCTTTGCATTGTTTAAGAAAATGTGTCAGCAAAAAATATCTCCGTTGTTGATATAAAATGTTCGAGCATGGACTGTTATGATGATGTAAACATTTTTTAGTGACTAATATTTATGCACAATAGAAACGGTCTATTCTGAAAAAGTATTTTTCAAATCACGTAACTTGTCATGTAAAGCGATTGGCTTGATCTAATCGAGTGAGCCTACGCACATTTGCTGGCCAAAAGAAACAAAAAAAAAAAAAAAAAAAAAAAAACGAACTAGTGGTTGGATTCATAGCTATGCAATGAAGTTACTGTTATGGCTAAAGTATCACTTAAAGGTGGGTGAATAGATGATTTTGTGAAAATGAAAGAATTTAAACAAATATTGTAGCGAGACAACTTCTGATAAAGTGGTCAAATCTTTATCGGTGTACAATTCTGCCATGATTAATAAATAGAGTAAGGCATAAAGAATTGCACACTCAAGATTATAGTGGTTCGGATTTTGCAAGCTTATGTCCACTTTCCACACTCCAGCCAATTGACTGAAATGTACTCGTAAGAACCGATTAGAGGTTATAAGATTTGAGCTCTGAATAGTTAAGCTCATGTGTATGACTCCTCACACACTCTCAACCTCTAAATGGTTACACAATCTCACAACAACGAATGTAAAAGATCACGAAACACTCTCAGACTTTGGAATTAAAAGCTTCAATTCTCGTGGACGTGAATGTTGTCCCTTATGCTTTGAGACCTCTTATTATATTCCTCCTAGTCCAAGCTGACTGTTGGACATATCTTTAGGAGAATCATCCAGCCAATCTACCCGTTGTCCCTGGATATGGTTGAGAAGATTTGATTGCGTTAGGATTGCCGAAACTTCCCATAAGATTTGCTGCCCATAAAGCAAGTCGGGTTTCCAAAAGTTGAGTTTTTATGTTCAACAACTCACTTTTTATAAGAAGATTGAGGAAAGTTCAGAATCTAGAAGAAATTATGAAAACTTTCCTTTTGAAACTCTTCCAAAAGATAGCAAGGAATCCAGTTAATTTTTCACTAGCTGTTGCACAAGGGATTTAGTCCTTCTTAGCCGTTTGATAAAATATATGGCCAAGAAAGTATAATGCATGACTCTGATTTTGATTTCAATCGTCTTATTATGTCCTATCAAACTTTCCTCTTAAAAAATACTTTTAATTAGAAAACAAAGTCTCTGAGTTTTGTTAATCATCAAAACCATTAAGGGAATGTTTTCTTAACAGTTACTCCCTCTATTTCATTTGAAATAGTTTGAGAATACTTGATCTAGAGATCAATTAGAATAATAATTTGAGATTGCCTGGTCTGGAGATCGGTTAGAATAATAATTCGAGATTGCCTGGTCTGGAGATTGATTAGAATAATATATCTCGAGATTGCCTGATACGGAGATCGATTAGAATAATATAGTTCCAGATTGCCTGGCCTAGAGAGATCGAGTTGCGCTGAAAACAATAAAAGCTTCACTGTAAAGTGTCGCCCAAATTCATCAACTTGTTCGCCAGACTGTCATAATGGTTGGAACTTGGAACAGCTGCTACACTTACGCCCGAATTAGAATAATAGTTGAAAGTCAGCGTGTTAGATGGACCCAGCCCTTACTTTAAATGGTAATAATTTATACGGATCACGATTCAGATGGATTTCTCTCCACGCGTACATGATGATGCCAATGAAGTACAATCGCACATGAAAAAAAGAGCACAAATCACACGCAAATTGTCGGTCGACAAGATCTTCGAGCAGCCTCAGCGGATCGGCCTCAAACTCGCCACAGCTCCTCACGGCCACGAACTTGGAACCCCGAATCGACTTGCCAAACCTCTGAAAATCCGAAACTTCCTTGTCCATGCAATCCTGATGAGTGACTATCTCGTGGAGCGTGAACCTGACCTTGGACGGGTAATCTATCCACTCGGGAACGATGGTCAAGTCCTCCGGCCTTCGGCTCGGGCCATCGGTCAAGACGGAAGGTGGTCCAAGGAAAGCGAGACTAGTAGCACCGAATACACTAAAGAATGCTGAGTTCACACCCAGTCGGCTTGCAACTTGGGGCAACCAGTGCGACGCAAAGTCTTGGATTATCCATGTTCATTGTTAATAGAAAATCTTCGAGTAAAGACTGTTACCATGACGCAAATATTTTCTATTAACTAATATTTATGCGCAATAGAAATTGTCTTTTTTCTAAGGAAATGTTCCTCAAATCATGTAACTTGTCGCGTTAATGCAATGGGTTTAATCTAATTGAACGAGCCTACCCAACATTTGCTAGCAAAAAAAAAAAGACAAACCGATGATTGGGATCATAGCGGTGAAATGAACTCACTCTCCTACATTTCATTAGAAGAATAGTTCAAGAATGCCTGGTCTAGAGATCGAATTGCATCAAAAACAATAAAAGCTTCACTGCAAATTGTGGCCCAAATTCATCAACTCGTCTGCCATCATGATCGGAACAGCTGCTATATTTACACCCAAATTAGAATGGTAGTTGAAAGTCGGGGGGTGTTCAGTCTGAAAAAAGAAGGGCATGGGCTGCTCGAAAAAGCAGACTTAGATGGACCCAGCATTTACTCCTTAGTGATGTACAATCGCACCCAGGACAAAAAGAATAGCACACTCACACAGAAAATTCTAGGTCGACATGATCATCTCATCAACTTGCGGCTCTGCCCTCTTCAAGTACTTGAGCGAACTCCTCTAGATACTTGTGTTGCAGCTCCACGTTGCCGAATATCTCCCTCATGGCCCATGCGTTTGCCCTCACCTCCTCTCCCTCCGGCTCCACCATGACCCGCCTTATCGTCTCGGCTACCGAGTCGCCTGTGAAGGACCCGTCTCGGTCATTTCTTGGTACCTCTGACCCGACCCGCCTCTCGTCCATCAGCCTTGCCACAAGTCCTTGGTCCGAGCTCCCGCCGGAAAACAGGATTAGCGCCCGGCCCTGCCCGAGGGCCTCTATGACTGAGCTCCACCCACAATGCGTCAAGAGCCCGCCAACCGACGGGTGGGCCAGGATGTCCAGCTGAGGAGCCCAACCCACCCAGACGAAGCCTCGACCCGACACCTGGCTTTCGAAGCTGGAAGGGATACTGCCGGGACCAGCCTTTCGGCCTACCACCCAGACGAAGGGCAAACTTGACTTTTCAATTCCACATGCCAACTCGTGCATGAACTCTTGACTCAGAGCTACCTCGGTGCCCAGGGCGATGTAGAACACCGACTTCTCTTCCCTATCATCCAACCATTGCTTTAGCTCACTCCACCTCCCAACTCCTTCGTGGCGGCTTTTATTCTGGGGCGGCAAAAGCCCCATCGGAACCACGGCTCTTCCGTAAAGCTTCTTAAGTAGACTCAATGGCTCGGCCTCAAACTCGCTACAGGTTCTTGTGGCCACGATTTCACAACCCTGTATCAACCTGCCTAACCTTTCGAAAACCGACATGTTAGCGTCAGAGTCCACGAAATCCTCTTCGTTAATCACCTCGTGAAGCCTAAACGCGACCTTAGTGGGGTAAGTAACCCACTGGGGAACGACCGTCAAGTCCTCTGCCGCCTTGGCTCGGGCCTGACCGTCCATCAAAATCGATGGCGGGCCGCAGAAGACGAGGGTGGTAGCACTAAATATGCTGAAGAATGCCGATTTAACGCCCAGTCGTCTTGCCTTTTGGGGTAACCAGAAAGACATGAAGTCTTGGATCACCCAGTCGACGTCCGACTTCGCTAGGAACTCGGCAACAGCTGGCTCGAGCATGTCGTATGCCTTCTTAAGGTAAGGGACCATGTTATGCAGCAGCTCGGAGGTCGACTCGGCAGAGTCGGGGAGGCCATGGACGCGAGGCAAAGGAAGCTCAACGAGGGTTATCGAGGGAGGGAGGTTCGCGGGGAGCTTTTGGAGGTTTTTCGGGGTGGAGATGAAGGAGACGCGATGACCCTTTCGAGCTAAGAAGGTGGCGACCTCAAGGAAGGGCATGAGATGGCCGTAAGCGAGCCATGGGAACATCGCTACGTGAAGCTTCTTCTCTTCGTTTTCCATGGTGGTGTCTAACTTTTCCTTTTATTCGATGGATCTAGTACCGTGACTCTCTATATATACAAGGACTGTCTGGAGGGACGGTGCAACAGCTGCCCATTTAAAATTCTTATTGATGCTGGCATAAGCAAGATCGTATCTCAATACGATAACTTATTTAACGGGACTACGAAAATTTATATTATGAACGTGATTTGTTAAATGATAAGGCTTGAGAATATTGTATTATTGATGTGTGCTTCTCATGGACTAAGTGCAGCCCGGTGATAGCAAGTCTCGTGGAAACCATATTTAGAATATTGTATTTATCGATACGAATTGATCAACGACTAATTACTATATAGCGACACTCTAAAGTCTTATACTAAGTTCTACACATTTACGGTACCTTTCAAAAGTAATGGAGCCGTTGCATAATTCTCTTAAATTGATTTGCTGCCTTCCATGATCTTCGCGAAATTGCACGGTCCAATGATAGTCATACTTCCTAATTCCATTTCCTCAATTCTCAAAGAGAAATGAGTGGATAACTGCGCCATCAATCTCTCAAGAGTGACTGACCAAAAAAAAATCTCTCAAGAGTGAGGGAGGCGCATCAACCACTCGTGTAAAGATGAAAACTGGGTTACTTCTTTGACCAGTTTCCTCTTTCTAGGATTGGAGCAATAATTAAGACAAAATTAATGAAATTAATTTTTTTTCCCATAGATCACTAAATTGATTAAGAAAAGGGAGAAAGTTACATAAAATCCAAAACTATGCTTATTATAACACATTTATTCCAAACTTATTTTTTGACACAGAAAATCCCATACATTTTTTTCTGTGACACAAAAAATCATAAACTTATATCAGTGTGACACATTTACTTCAAAAAAATAATAAATTTTGAGGTAAATGTGTCATATAAATACTAAGTTTAGGGTTTTTGGTGTTGCAGAAAAATAATTTGGAATAAATGGGTCACATGGGTATAAGTTTAGGGTTATAAATGGGTATCATAGGCATAAGTTTGGGGGGTTTTTGTGTAAAAAAAAAAGTTTGGGTAAATGTGTCACATATGTTTAAATTTGGGATTCTTGGGTCGCAATCTTTTTTTTTTTGGATAAATATATCAAGTGGGCATACTTTATGATTTTTTGTGACCGATTCTTTTAAGAAAAAAAAATCTAGTGGAGTTTCTATTCGCTCCTCAAATTTGTCTTACCCTACTTAAAACTCATAGAAGTCCAAATTTAAAAAATCACAAACTTATTTTTCCACTTTGATTTCTGACGTTACTTAAGGCTATCTGTTTTAGTAATAGCAACACCTAATTTACGCAACTTAAATCATCAATAAGTTCAGCTCCAACCATAACAGTCCAACTTAATACGAAAATCCAAATCATTATCTTGTGACTAGCCAAAAATGAAATTTATTTAAAAATTTAAAGTATATTGAGTTTGTTTAATTAAGTTTGTTTTTTTCCTATCTATCTTTTTTTTTTTTTTTTTTTGGGGGGTAAAACTCTACATTTTCATGGTACTAGCCTACGTTTAATTTAATATAGCTAAACTCGATAATTATGTATCATGTCTAAGTTCAACAGATGCTAGAAAGAGATTCATTGCGGTGTATAAATTTTTACTTGTTTGGTATAAATATGAGTGGATTACTAATTTGACATTCATTGTATACGTGTAATAGCTGAAAATGTTTGGCGAGGAAGCCATAAAAAAAAAATTGAGTTTTCCATTTTTAAGTACTTATCCAAAGTGTTTTAAAAAAATGTTCGCAGCAGTAATTATGTTTCCTTCTTTCTGGCGTCACCACCCGGTGGTGCTCATTTCGCACCAATAGGCGCACTCGTTTTGCTGTGGACAGAGAGAGGGAGAGAGAAAACAGTGACAGACCGATTTTGACCTTTGTAGTGAAGAAGCTGCTGTGTGAAAATGGGCCAGGAGTTACCAAACGGGCTTGTAATTTGGGCTAAACAAATGACGGGCTGATTAGGAACGATGAGGCCCAAGTAAATGGTGCTTGCTTTTGCATGCCAAGGGTTCTCATTAGTAAGGGTTCATTATTTGCCCGATCAGCCTTTTATTATAACTTGAGTTTTGGATGTATATTAAATTTTCTAAGTGCATTCGTTGCTTAATTATCATCCACCATTAAGAATTTTGTAGTTCGCGTTTCATACCATTACGATGTAGAATGAAAAGCTTATATATCCCGATTAACAATGCACCAAAGACAAAGTTCAAGGATCAACTTAATCTTGAATCCAAGATGTCAAAGTTTGAAATTAAAGTCTCGATTGTAATTTCGACACTTTTCTTTTTCTAGTGGTAAGTCTAATGCATGTAGTTTTTTTTAAATGCTTAAACATTGAACCATACATTCATCTAATGCTTATATTTTAAAAATAATTGGCAGTGATCTCACCAAGTTACGGTGGTATTTCTTATTGTATGTTAAATTAACATTCTTCATGATGTCATAATTAAGGTGTTAGATATTCATTTAAACTTTCAAGAGTTTAATTAAAGGTGAGTGTTTTATTCCAAATGCGAAAAATCCTCTGTTTGCATCACAACTTAATTCACTTGGATGAATCTCAAGGATCGGGACCATCGCCTTATGAATGAAACTGTATGTCGTTTTGTGGATGAAGAGACTTGTATGCATACATGAAAAATTAAGAGAAGTGTATTGAAAATTCTAAAACTTATTATGAAAGTATAATTGAGTTTTAAAACTTTTAAATAGTGTAATTAAGTCTTAAAATTTGTTAAATTGATTTAATAAAGTCCTAAAACTTGTTAAGTTAATATAATCAAGTTCTTTCATTAACTCCATCCAACTTGAAAAGTGAAATATATTAATAAAATTTAGAATTTAATTGTATCAACTTGACAAATTTTGAAACTGTTCATCTGTTACACATTTACCTTTTAACACTAGACAAGTTGGATTAAAAAGGAATAAAAAAGTAAACCGGCACAAGATGAAGCTATTTAACTTGGGAAAAAGTAAACTTGGACAAGATGAAGCCATTCAATTTGTAAAAGGAAAACATCCTCAGAAATCCCATTTATAGCAAGATCAGATCACAGTTCCCAAGATGGGATGGGCGGGAGTTGGCCATTCAATTTGTAAAAGGAAAAAATCCTCGGAAATTCCATTTATAGCAAGATCATATCACAGTTCCCAAGATGGGATGGGTGAGAGTTAGCCATTCAATTTGTAAAAGGAAAAAATCCTCAGAAATCCCATTTATAGCAAGATCAGATCACAGAAATCCCAAGGCTGAGAATTACCGAGCAGTTGCCCACTTCTACCTGACGGTAGAACCTCGTCTTAAGGCGAAAATAAAAGAAGTCCGCGAGAGTTTTGAAAAGACGGTCGGTTCCCTTTAACCCTTTTTTGGCTTTTTGGGAATGTCATACGTGGGAAGCACTTCGGCTACCTTATCGCAAGGGTTTCGATGAAAAAAAAGATAAGATTAGCAGAGAATTCTATAACAGATGATTTGTAGCATCCGGATGGTTCAATTCCTTTTGAGGAATTAATGACCGCTGCGCACCTTAAACCGCTAGTTCTGCAGGAAGCAAAAAAACTTGCGCGAAGGACGTTTTCTTTTCTGCCTTCTCCTCTCCAAAGGCCAAGGAAGAGACTGCATCCCTTTCCTTCGGTAGCTCTATTTGTTTTCCAAGGATAGCGGTAGCTGGGGCAAAGCCCGCTTTCTTCACTCCGCGAATGAGAGAGGATAAACTCAGAGGAAAAAACACGTTCTCTCTTTGGGCGGGAGTTAATGCTAGCAATAATTACATGATTCTAGTACACAAAGACTTCAGTTGGTCCCAGCAGCCTACAATGTGCCTAGGTTTCGGATAACCACATGACAGATGAATTTTAATTCTAAATGCCAGGCTGTTTCTGAATTATTAGTTTATTGGACATATTATCTGAATTTCAAACTTAATGTGCAATTTATTCACTATGGTTCTAAACTTTAGTTTAGAAATAATCTCAAATATTAAGTCAAAATTTGTGAATCATTTTTATCATTTTTCCTTTTCCGACTTATACACTCTTGCGTCAATGATTTTTGTGAATTTTGTGAAAAAGGAGATAAGTTTCAAGTAGGGTATGTATAATATCATTTTTTGTTGGTAATTCATACGGATCATTGATAATGTAGAAATTGTATAGAACCCCATGCTCAACATGCATCTTAGAGATTTGATTAGCGAAGAATCGAGGATTGAGAAAATATTCTCCTCACTTAAAAACAGTCTTTGCATTGTTTAAGAAAATGTGATAGCAAAAAATATTTCTGTTGCTAATAGGAAATGATGATGATGCATACATTTTCTATTCAGGGATTGAAGAATTACCTGAATCCATGGGCTCCCTTACATCATTAACTCAGTTGGACTTATCTTGTTTGGGTATTGAAAAATTACTAGAATCTATTGGTTCTTTGAAGGAGCTCGTGACTCTTAATGCCTCCGATTGCGCATCGTTAACTTGCATACCCTGCTCAATAGGCCATCTAGTATCTCTCCGGCGCTTGCTATTACGGGAATGCTGGTCATTAAGAGAGGTTCCCGCTTCGATCGGAAAGTTGGCATCATTTGTTGAGATGGATTTAAAATCTACAGTGATAAGAGAATTACCTGAAAGCATTGGTTCTTTGACGGAGCTTAAGACTCTTGATACCTCTAGTTGTGCATTGTTAGCTCACATACCGAGCTCCATAGTCCATTTAGCATCTTTGCGGCGCTTGCTATTAGGGGGATGCTGCTTGTTGCAAGAGATCCCCAACTTGATTATACAGTTGGCATCATTGACCGTGCTTGATTTAAAATCTACAAAGATTTTAGAATTATTTGAATGCATTGGTTCTCTAAAGGAACTTGAGACTCTTGATGTCTTTAATTGTGCATTGTTAGCCCACATATCTAGCTCCATCGGCCTTTTTGCATCTTTGACTCTCTTTGACCTAAGTAGATGCAATAACCTTGCTCAACTTCCAGACTCCATAGGCTCCCTCGTGTCCTTACAACACTTGTTATTACAAGGATGCTACTTGTTGAGAGAGATCCCTGACTCGATTGGAAATTTGACATCATTGATTGTGCTGGATTTGAAATCTACAGCAATTGTGGAATTACTTGAAAGCATTGGTTCTCTAAAGGAGCTCAAGACTTTAGATGTCTCTTGTTGTGCGTCATTAGCCTGCATTCCTAGCTCCATAGGCCATTTAACGTCTCTGACTCTCCTTGACCTAAGATTTTCTCTAAAACTTGCTCAACTTCTAGACTCCATAGGCTCACTCATGTCTCTACATCGCTTGTTATTATGAGAATGCCAATTGTTGAAAGAGATCCCCGACTCGATTGGAAAGTTGGCATCATTGACCGCATTGGATTTAAAATCTACAGCCCTTGTGGAATTACCTAGAAGCATCGAGAATCTTCAAAATTTGAGGATCTTGGACATTCGTGGAACTCATGTAACATTGCCTGAAACCTTCGAAATCCTACAAAATGTGGAAATCTAATACACTCAGGAACTAGGTGAATTGCTTGCTTTTACTGATTGCCTGAATTGGTTCTTTTTTTTTATAATTGTTCTACAACATTTAAACCGCAGTTCTCTCTTTTGACTGTTCTCATATGACTGCTCAAAATAATTTGATGATTTTTTTTTTTCAGGAAAATAATTTGATGATTAAAATGTGGAGTATTAAGGAAGCTTCTGGAGGCAAAGCACAAAACACATAGGCAAAGGAGAGAGAGAGAGAGATCATACTACTGGTTTTATGGCGCTCTTGATCACCAGAATTCGTCAGGTTCTTTCAAGTTTATTTCATAGGGTGTGAATTTGATTTGCTGCAAGGCTGTTGGAGTGAGTTCATAGTTTCATTGTCATTTTAGATTCTTGATGAACTGTTTATTTTTCGAGTTTGATTCTAACAAGATTCATACCGTTTATCCTGTCATTGCGCAATTAATTCTTCTGCTCATTAATCATTCCAATGCTGGAATTTTGTTGGTACGCCGATGAGGATTTTGCTCTAGGAGTCAACTCTCTGCCATTTGTCATCCAACACGATTCTTCATCCTCGGCATGATATTGAGAGCCAGACTTTTAGATTAATTTTCTCTTTTGCAAGTTTTGTATCTGAAGGTTGTTGCACTTGCTTGCAGGTCATCTATAACTGGCTTGTTTTGTTTATATGGCTGAGTTAAATTCTCGTCTCTCGTTTGATTCTTGTAATGCCAGTTATACGGGTTAGGTTATACACGAAGTTGATCCAGTGGAAATTACTGGACGTTGAAAGAACAAGCGACTCTTCAAGAATCCTTTGAGCATTGTCTTCTCAGTTTTTTAAGGTGGATGATTGAAATCCTCCTATCTGGAATGATGTGAATTTGCTTGCTTTTACTGATTGCTTCACTTGGTTTTTCATTGTTCTGCAATAAATAAGCTTCAATTCTCTCTTGTCTGGTCTTAGATGACTGCTCAAAATAATTTGACGATTAGCATGTGGATTATTAAGGAAAAGCTTCTAGAGGCATAGCACAGGAACACATGGGCTGGGGGGGGGAGAGAGATCATACTGCTGGATTTATGGGGCTCTCGGTCACGAGAATTCTTTATTTATTTATTTATTTTCCGAATGATCCCCAGAATTCGTCAGGTTTTTTGAAGCTTATTTCATAGGGTGTGAATTTGATTTGCCGCAAGTCTGCAAGAGTGAGTTCGTAGTTTCATTGTCTCTATGCTGAGTTTGATCCTAACAAGATTCATACCATTTATACTGTCATTGCGCAATTTATTCGTCTGTCATTAATCGTTCCAATGCTGGGATTTTGTTGGTACGCCGATGAGGAGTTTGTTCTGGCGATGCTCTGTATGCAAGTCTTAAACGGAGCAAACACCTGCTCAAAACTTCACTTTCCGTTTCCTCCCCGTTCATCGCCACCACATTCTCGTCCAGTTCCGCCAGGGGTGTACGATCTCCACCTCCAAGGAACACAGCATGGAGTCGAACTGATCGCGCGTTGACTTGGTCAATCAACATCACAAGAGTCTACGGCTATAAGAATTGCTGTCCAAACAACATAAGAAGGCCCATATGAACGGGATATGCGCTCGTAAAACGTTTTCTGGAATTTGGATTGAAGTGACTCCGGGCATCACGTGGACCAAGATGAATCGATTGGATTTAGGCACGAGACTCTGGACGGCCCAATGGACGGCGCGGCTCTTTCCTCTTCCTCCATCGAAGCTGCCTAAGCCGTCACCTTTCACGGCCACCGCAATGCAGTCTTTACCGGTGGAGCACCCCAGTAGCCGCCACCGGTGTTGCTCATTTCGGCCCCAGTAGGCGCGCTCGCCTTGCTGTATATATATATATATAGAGAGAGAGAGAGAGAGAGAGAGAGAGAGAGAGAGGACAGTGAGGGCCTGCATGTTTGTGTTTCTTTTTGTTGTTCATGAACAAATTTTCTGTTTTTTTGTTTCTAACAAAAAAAAGAAAACGCGTTTGTTTGCGTTTTTGTTCAAAATCTAACTTTTATTTCGGGAACAAAATTAAAGAAATAAGAAACAAAAAAAGTTATTTTTTTTCCAGAAACACTTTTGAAGAATAAAAGTTATTTTTCTTCTTTTTCTTTGGCCGGTTGCCGGCCCCCTGCGAGGCTCGGCCTCGCCGGTGCGGGCGAGGCTCGGCCTCACCTTGGCTCGGGCGAGGCTCGGCCTCGTCGGGGGCCAACGAGCCTCGCCGTGGCCGGGTGAGGTCTGTCGGCCCTCGTCGGCCGATCACCCCATGGCCGAGGCCGGCGACCGGCCAAAAGAAGAAAAAAAAAAAAAAAAGAAAAAAAGGAAAAATAAAATAAAAATATTAAAAAATTAAAAGAAACAAAAAAAAAATACAAATTTACCAAACGTGTTTTTATTCATTTTTTATTCAACAAAGTTTTTACCAAACGTGTTTCTCGGAAAAAATTATTAGAATGAAATAGTTTTCTATTTCTGTTCCCTAACACTTTTTGAATAGAAACACAGACAAACGCGCCATGAATGGCCGATTGACCTTTGTACTGAGTAAGCTGATGTGTGAAATGGGCCAGAAATTACGAAACAGCCTTGTAATTTGGGCTTAATAAGCGACGGGCTGATTAGAAACGCTAAGGCCCAAGTAAATGGTCCTTGCTTTTACATGCCATTGCTAACATTGCATCCCAATTTATCTGAGTCGGAGGAATCTTGGGGACTGGGGCGCCCACCCTGTGGACGAAACCGTGTCTTCATGCAAACATATTTCATTGATTAATTTTTCCGAGCGACAGAAACGATTTTATTCTACAATTTTATTTCTAAATTATGATTTTTTTAAAGAAAATTATTTCCAAATCATATGAATTGTTGCAAAACAAAACAAGTTGAATCTAAATGAATGAGCCCGTAAAACATTCGATTAAGAAAGAACTTATGATTGCGTTCGTAGCGGTGCTAGGAACTCACTCTCTTACATGTCATTTTTTTTGGAGAAAGAAAGAAGAAGGGAACGAAAAAACTCACTTTCCGGGAACGTGGATTTTTCTAAGTCTTCAGATCCAGCCATTCTCTTGATAATGATCTTGATGTAACGCTTGCGCTAGAAAACGAAATTAGTATACTAAAACTGATGCCATGTATCATTGCTGGATCCACGATTGATACGTGTTTGGCCACATGCATGCATGATGCCAACGTAGTACAAATAATCACACACCCAACTTGTAGGTTGACAAGTTCCTCAGCTTCAGGCTCTACCCTTTTCAAGTGCTCGAGCGAACTCCTCCAAATATTTCAATTGCGACTCCACGTTACCAAATATCTCCCGCATGGCCCATGCGTTCGCCCTCACTTCCTCTCCATTTGGCTCTACCATGACCCACCTTATCGTCTCGGCTACCGAGTCACTCGTGAACGACCCGTCCCGGCCGTCCCTTGGCACTTCCGACCCGACCCGCCTCTCGTCCATTAGCCTTGCCATCAGCCCTTGGTCGGAGGCCTTGCCCGAGTGCCTCTATGACAGAGCTCCACCCGCAGTGCGTCAAGAACCCGCCGATCGATGGGTGGGCCAGGATGTCGAGCTGAGGAACCCAGCCCACCCAGACGAGGCCTCGACCCGAGACCCGGCTTTCGAACCCAGAAGGGATACTGCTGCTGGGGCCTGCCTTTCGGCTATCACCCAGACGAAGGGCAAACCTGACTTTTCAATCCCACATGCCAACTCGTGCATGAACTCTTGACTCAAAGCCACCTCGGTGCCGAGGGCGACATAGAACACTGACTTCTCTTCCTTATCATCCAACCATTGCTTGAGCTCGCCCCATCTCCCGTCTCCTTCGTGGCGGCTTTTATTCTGGGGCGGCAAAAGCCCCACCGGAACCACGGGTCTCGTGTAAAACTTCTTGAGTAGACTCAACGGCTTGGCCTCGAACTCGCTACAGGTCCTTATGGCCACGATATCGCAGCCCTGTATTGACCTGCCTAACCTTTCGAAAACTGACATGTTAGAGTTAGAGTCCACGAAATCCTCTTCGTTCATCACCTCATGAAGCCTGAACGCGACTTTAGTTGGGTAAGTAACCCACTGGGGAACGACCGTCAAGTCCTCTGCCGTCTTGGCTCGGGCCTGACCGTCAATCAGAAGAGATGGCGGGCCAATGAAGGCGAGGCTGGTAGCGCTGAATATGCTGAAGAACGCCGATTTAACACCGAGTTGTCTCGCCTTTTGGGGTAACCAGAAAGACATGACGTCTTGGATCACCCAGTTGACGTCCGAGTTCACAAGGAACTCGGCAACAGCTGGCTCGAGCATGTCGTATGCCTTCTTAAGGTAAGGGAACATGTTATGCGGCAGCTCGGAGGTCGACTCGGCAGAGTCGGGGAGGCCATGGACCCGAGGCAAGGGAAGCTCAACGAGGGTTATCGAGGGAGGGAGGTTCTGGGGGAGGTTCTGGAGGTTTTTCAAGGTGGAGATGAAGGAGATGCGATGACCCTTTCGAGCTAAGAAGGTGGCGACCTCGAGGAAGGGCATGAGGTGGCCGTAAGCGAGCCATGGGAACATCGCAACGTGGAGCTTCTCTTTTTCCATGGTGGTTTGTGGAAGGAAGTCGAAGTGAGAGAGAAATTTTAAAAGAGAAACCAGCTGGCGATGGAACGCGCACGTGCCTCTAATCGGCGCACGTGCCGGGAGAGAATGAGATTAGTCTCCTTCGCTACACGTGCGATTTTTTTGCAAGGAAATGGCATTGTAACGTAAGAGCGAATGTTTGTTATACGCAAAAGAAGAAAGCAAAAGTCTTAGGCTCCCATTTATTTAGCCGAAACCTACTTCTAAAAAAATATTTTCTAGATTTTTTGATATTTATTTCACGGAAAATGAATTGATCAGGAAAATTATTTTCTATTAATGAAAAAAAGATTTATAAGATAGGAAAAACATTTTCCACTTTTTCGAGTAGGGAAAACATTTTCAATCGGAAAACATTTTCCACACTCACTCTCTCTTATCTCACACTTCTGCTGGCTCCCTCTTCTTTCTTTTTTTTTTTTTCCCTTCTGTTTCAACCTGTTGCCGAACACTATGACCGTCAGCAACCAACCATAGGCTAGCTTGAGCTGGTTGCTTGCCAGATTAGAGAGCGTGAGCCTCGGTGAGGCTTGAGTACTCAAGCTCACCTTTGGCCGATCATCGAGTGTCAGCATGGTTGGCAACTAACTGAAGGGGTTGGCGATTGGTCCAAGAAGAAGGAGGTAAAGAAAAATAAAAGGAAAAAAATAAGTTAAGAAAATTAAAATTTTGATTTTTCTTTCTAAAATAAAGAAAAATTATCTAAAGGAATACACGGAGGAAAATCAAATCAAATTTTTCATACCAAGTAGTGAAAAATATTTTCCTAGTTCATTTTCAAGTTTCAACCGAATATTAGAAAATATTGTCATTTTTCTGAAAAATGACTTCCAAAAAATAATTTCCAAAAATACTATATTTTTAATAAAACGAACGGAGTTTAAGTCTTGAGTGACCGTAAAAAATGGCTCATTTCGTGATAACTTGAATGTCTTAAAAATAAGAACTCACCTCCCTAGGAAAATCGATTGATGTACTAACACAAGTAGTTCGAGAATGCCTTGGTCTTTAGATATTTGAGTCGAACGGTTTCCACATTTGTGCCTTTTCAATAACAACTATCCATTTAGAAATCGCCTCGATGGAAGGCAGTTAAGGGCACAACAAGGTCTAAGTCAAAGCTTATGTTTGGAAAATATACCATCAATACATGATGGGATTGTGTTAGTAGAGTGCGCCCATAATAGCCATTGAACCTCCGCGCGTTTCTATTGCATGCAAACTTGAATAATGGGTGGGGGTTAGATTTATTTTACGTCATGTTTTCCACACACGATTCTAATTCATACTTGAATCCTGTTCTTCAATGCATGATTAGATTAGTTTGTTTTTGTCATACACGGCCCATATCTAATTGATAGGACCCGGTGTTGCCCCTTAATGGCAATAATAATCGAGGATGGCGTCTCAAATGAGTTTGGCCCCATTCTAGGACCACAAGTTCAATGACTCAAGGCTCTGCCCCTTTCAAGTGCCCGAGTGTGCTCATCCACATACTCGAATTGCAACTTCATGTTGCCAAGTATCTCCCTCACGGCCCATGCACTCGTCCTCGGCTCCTCTGACCCCCCTAATCGTACCGGCTACCAAGTCACTAGTGAGTGGCCCCTCTCATTCATCCATTAGCACCTCTTATTCGACCCGCATCTCATCCATCAGTCTCGCCATCAACCGTTGGTCTGAGCTCCCATAGTAAACAAGATCGGCGCCTGGCCCTCCCTGGGTGCCTCTACAACCAAGCTCCAACGCGACGATGCGCCAAGAACCCGCTGATCGACACCCAGACTTCCGGACCCAAAAGAGATCATGCCGGAGCAAGCCTTCTGCCCTACTCACCTGAACAGAGGGCAAACTTAATTGCCCCATTCCACTACCTGGCCAAGTTTGAGGAAACTGCGCAATTGATTTTTCATTAAAATCAGGACATAATCAGTCCCTTATCATCTTGGCAAGAAAGAACATCAAGTTTTAGCTTGAGAAGTGATTGGGTAACGGTTTTTAATCTACTGTGAAAATAACAGTTTATTCTGCACCACAAAAAATCAAAATTCAAATAATTTTATTCTTACGGTAGCACAAAAAGTGTTGAGCTAGCCAATCTCTTTTAGCTTTACTCATCTCCAGGATTATACATAGTAATTGATCCATAATATGCTAAGAGTGTGAGGGAGTCAGTAACACTAAAATTGAATTTCTTATTTTCACGGCTTTACTTTTTTATTGATAGCAAGTCATGGCATAAGTGACTTCTTACTTTTCGTCTTTTAGTTTTTAGGGCTTTGTTAATATAACAATTTTTGGTTATTGTAAGAATAATAGTTAGTTATGAGCCACAAATTTTTAAAGGAGTGGGCTCCATATCAATTTATTATTTATTATTTGATTTTTTAATCTAAAATAGATTGTTTTTCTCAAAGTAAATTAAAGACTACCACTCGATCATTTTTCTAATTTTTACTAAAAACTAGTATTTTGAACCGTCCGAAGGGCTATTCCACGATTTGTCTTATAGTTTTTTAGCGCTAACCAACTAGAGGGAAATACACAAAACTTTATAGGATGAATGTATAAATGGATAACCATAGTGAAATATCTACTTATTGTACGAAGTCATTTATTTAATTTCAAACCACACGATTATCTTGTCTTTTCCGTACGCGGGGGAACGCACACGGCCCCATATCCCATGTGCTCCCAACTAAGCTAACATGATCTGAGGAGGGAGCTTCTCCAGATAGAAGGTGGCGACATCGAGGAAGGGCATGAGGTGGCGTAAGCAAGCCATGGGAACATCGGTACGTGAAGCTTCTTCTCTTCGTTTTCCATGGCAGTGGCTGTGAACACTACTTTTTCATTTGACGTGTGTGGTGGTGATGTGACTAGCGAGTGAATTCGAATGCAATGGAGAATGAGCTCTCTCTTCATATATATATATATATAAAAGAACTACGTATGGTGCTTTAAAATTCTAATTAATATTGGCATAAATTAACTTGCGTTTAGATGTTTATAACTTATTACATGAGACTAAAGACTCCATTCGTTTTGTGAAAAAGGTTTTTCTGAAAAACATTTTCTGGATTTTTCGGTATTTGTTTCATGGAAAAAAAAACTATATACATAATCCAACATGCCAATATTTGAATTTTTTTTTAAGGCAAGAAAGGAGTTGAATTAATAACGATATGTGATTTATGCAATATTAGTAAAGTCAAAAGTAGAGGTGGCTGCAGCCAAGGTAGCTAATAATTATCTTTGAGATTTCATATCTTCTCTTCATGTGCATTGACTTAGATGATTCAAGGGAGAGAAGTAACTTCTTATTCTGTTAAACTTTTGATGTACCAAAACAAATATCACACGAGATAAACTATCAAGAAACAATTTATGACCAGCTGAAAAGATTTAGGTACTTTACTTTCCAATTGAGGAGGGAATATCATTAATATAAATTGAGTGTTATATTTCTGTTTAGATAAACTATCTAAGTCAAATAGAGTGAATTTAGAGTTTTTTCATTCCTAAGCATTTGGATTTTATGAATGAATGGTGGATATAACTAATATTATATAGTGCATAAATTTGTATAATTTTGTTAAAAAATTTTAGGTCCTGTTTGATAATCGGCCAAGCAGTGACTATTTCTATTCTTTTGTTACTCTGAACAAAAAAGAAACAAAAATTTGTTTGTTAATGTCAGTTAATTTTTTTGTTCTTCGGAATAAATTTAGAATAGAATCAAGAAAAAAAAAGTTGCTTCTTTATTCTTAGATACAATTCGAGAATCAAGTAATTTTC
This sequence comes from Eucalyptus grandis, assembly GCF_016545825.1. Lineage (NCBI taxonomy): Eukaryota > Viridiplantae > Streptophyta > Magnoliopsida > Myrtales > Myrtaceae > Eucalyptus > Eucalyptus grandis. Next base: position 9,408,510 of record NC_052614.1, read on the forward strand.
TTTATTTTCTTCCATTTCTTTTATTCTTTTCTTTTTCTTATTCCTCCTCCGCAACGCGGTGGTCGGGCTCCCTTGAGGCTAGCGAGGTAATTGATTCTAGTTTGGCTGGAGATAAGCTAAAGGAAGAAGAAGAGGAGGAAAAAAGAAAAGAAAAAAATTGAGAAAATATAATAAAATTATTAAAAAAATTAAAAAAATTCTAGGTTACAAAAAAATTGAGAATTGTATAAACGCATTTTTATTTCGAAAATAAAAATTTATAATTACTAAAGAATTTCAAATACTCAAAAAACTTATCCCGGAAATAGAATAAAAAAATTTTGAGTAGAAATTATCCTCATAAATAGAATAATTACTAAATAGGTCTTTAGTGGAACTTGAGGTGAATCCGATGAATTTTGGAAAAATTAATTTACTTGATCTAATAAAGAAGCTCTAATTTGAGGGCAGCGACGCGAGCTTGTTTAGCAACACGCATTTGTTCGGTGTTATCAGCCATTGTTGCCCTAGAACGAGTACGGATTGGCAATCTTGGGTGAGCCATGTTGTTACCTATCAATGTAAAAAATACAGTAAGCATGATAACAAATGAGATTGATCCATGACAACGGTCACTCGTTTATTTTATTAAGTGAAATCAAATTCCAAAGACATCAACTTAAAACGTTAAAATAACTCCCTAGGAAATTAAATTCCTAAAACATCAATCTAAGAAATTGAAATAACACCTTAAAGCCAGAACTAAACTCCTAAATCTAGCGACTCTTTTCCATATACAATTGGGAGATCACAGTAGTTTGAAGCTTCTTGTTCTGCCAAACCAACTTAGAGATTCGAGCCTCCTTCCTTTCCACCGTTTCTTCAAGACATTCAATTTGTGCTTTACGAGTGGGCTTCATGGTCACTTCAGGTATCACGGGAAGTAGAGCTTGAGGGATCTCATGATGGTGGATATAATAATCCGAGGCATGAAAAACCCTCTCTTTTCCTTTCAATCTTCTAGGCACCACTATTTTTTCCGGATGGCATTCCTTCCATGCATTTTCAAGACGCTCGATCTCATTGAGGTATTTGTGATCCTTGCGCACGAAGCGGGCTTGAAACAGATCCACTCGGAGAGGAGGTGGGATATCTTGGAGTACTCGATACTGGCGGGCCGCTCTATAAGGATAGAAAGATGTTACACCAATAATTCCCATAAGTGGAATTGGATTATCTGTCTTGCAAGAGAAACGAGCCACGCTAACATGGAACCATTTAGCATACCATAGGAAGCTCATGAGATCTCGGATCTTTAAGAAAAGTCACCCAATAGAAAAATGATTTTCTAGTATACTTTTTCTCTAAGATTGAAAATCTCTTTATTGGGTAACTAGAATCATCAATTTCACCTCGATGCATGTGTCGCAACCTCTTTTTTTTCGGCGTCTGCAATCGGGTACGGGCGCCTAAGGAGGCTAATGGCTCGGCTGAAATTAATTATGCCCGGACTCTCCCAAGTCCACCAATTCACGACTTTAATAGTTTGAGTTTTTAACCCGTAAATCAAATTTTAAATTGGAGTCGCCACTAATCGATTTGGGGTGGGTTGATTAGAAACCCAAGTGAAGTATCGGGAGAAATACTCACTCCTGCGCAACCAGAGAAATTAGGATCGGGGACTTGATTACACTAGTTAATCACTAATGCCATTTCGGTACCTAATCTTGTTTAAATCCTGAGGTTTTTGGATGTTCGAGGGATTTTCCATGCATTTTGGGAGGAAAAACATTTTTTGAGTCATTTTCTAATTTTTTGGACACAAAAGGGATTTTTTGGGGTTTTTTGGTATTTTTTTTGGAAAAATACAAGTCTTTTTGGTTTTTTCTGAATTTTTGGCTTTTTCATGAATTTTTGGCTTTTTTTGGATTTTTGGCATTTTTTGGAAAATATGAAATATTTTTGATATTTTTTATTTTTCGAAAAATAAATATTTTTAATATATTTTTTCGATTTTTTTGGAAATTAAAACATTTTTCGGTTTTCTAGAAATTAAAATATTTTTAATATTTTTTTATAAATAAATTATTTTTGATTTTTTCTTTTTATTAAAATATTACATAATATAATATAAAAAAAAGCCGACCCGGTTCGGATCCGCTGCTTGGGTCCGACCTGGGTCGGCCCAAAACGCAGATGGGCCTGCTACGCGGGCCTGACTTTTTTTTTTTTTTTTTTTCAAAACGACGTCGTGGCCGGCGTTTGGGACGCTCGGCCCGGCCCAACGACTGGATCCATTGACCCGCCCGCGACCCGCTACCGCGAACCCTACCCGACCCGGATCCGATCGTGACTCGACTCCCGCCGCCCCTCGAATCTCGCGAAACCCTACCCGGTTCCGAGACCCGGGATCCGACTCGGCGACCGGAAAAATCGCAAACCCTAGGGTTTGCGAATCCGTGGCGCCGAGGGGGAACCGAGGTGCTTGGCGGCGACGGCGACTACGGCGGTGACGACGAAGACGATGGGAACCACGACGACAGCGACGCCGACAGAATGGGGGTGCGATGGGCGCAGGACGGCAGCGACGGTTTTTACCTTTTCTTGAACGGAGGCGATGACGGCGACGACAGGAGTTGATCTGCGACGGTGGCGGCCGCGGCGAGGGCAGACTGATGGCGGCGACCGTGGCGGACGACGACGGCGTCAGCGAGGCTTGGGCTCCGTCGATTTGATTGGGGCTCTCTCTCTCGGGCTCGAGCTCGCTCTTTGAGCTTTGGAGGAGAGGCAGCTCGAGGGGGACAAAGAGGATGGCGTTGGGATCTCGGTCGGGCGAACAGCGGTGGCATAGCGTCCGCGGCAGAAGAACAAAGAATACTAAAAAGACTAGATCCGAGGCGCAGATCTCGCGAAACCCTACCTCGGCCTCAATCTTCTCTCACTCGGGCGATCCGAGCCTCCACCGGCCGGATCGACCTTCGAGGTCGCTTGCCGCCCGCCTTCCCGAAGTCTCTCGGTGGAAGGTGGGGTGAGCTCGCGACTCGAGCTCTCTCCCGCGCTTGCCCTTCAACCCTTCCCGATGTCTCGAAGTGAAGGATCTCCGAGCTCGCCACGCCCTCCGACGATGCTTGCGGCCACCTATTTATAGGCGAAGGAACTCCGGTCGACGGAGGGGCTCGGTCGCCGGCCTCCGGCTTGCCCACCGGTTCCGCTTGGCTGAACCGGTGTCCCATCAAGCTTTCCAAACAAGCTCGCTCACCATTAATGGCGCCGCGATCTTATCCCCTCCGGCCAACGTCGGCCTACACTCCTCGGCCGTAGGCCGTCCTTCGCGCGTTGGCCTCCCTCGCGCGTGAGTTGCAGCGGCGAAGGAAAGGGAAGGAGGAAGAAGAAGAGAGAAAGGGGCCGGGCCGGGGGGTGAAGGAAAATGGGCCGTAGGGGCCACGCGGAGGGAGAAGAGAAGGAGAAAAAGATGGGCTGGGCTTTTGCTTTGCTTTTGTTTTGTTTATTATTATTTACTATCTGAAAAAGACAAATAAATGTAAAAAAAAAAAAACCTAATTAATTAAAAACGAAATTTAGGTGTTAACAGCATGAAATGACCAAACTCCTTCATGTGAGAAAGAAACCAAATTTGTAAAAGTTTAGGAGAGGCATTCATGATTTTTTTCTCCATTTTGTTTAAAACGGTTGATGGACAAAAATGTCTCAGCCAAAATCATGTTTATAAAGTTCATGCCAGCGCATGCTTGTCTGACCACCCGTGCAATTGAAGGATTAATGGCATTTTGTCGACGAGGAAAGATTATAAATCCAAAGAATGCTAAGATGAATATCCTACCCTTTGGCGCATTGAAGATTGATTTAAAAATGATCAGCCAAAAAGGAGAATGGGCATGCGTTACAATTAGCTTTCAAAACTTTCTTAACCTCATCAGTTTTAATTCTTAGAAATTGAGATAAAATCGATGTGCGCTCCATACCAAGAGGTGGCCTAACAAGTTCAGTCTCAATGGGCATTCCTATGATAACGCTATACTCTTCCAAAGTGTTGGAGTTAGCTCATTTTTACCAAAAATAAATGTAGCCGTCTCGAGACACCAAAAGTGTGATATAGTTTGCAAAACACCACTATGGACTCCAATATCCAAAAGGGGGATGAGCCGTCCCAAGATCGACTCCACATAATCCCGACCTTCTTTACTTAATTTGCCCCTCGAGCTCAATCTTGGGAGTTGGAATGAATTGAACATTGGATCTCCCCATTGTATATAGATTAAAACTCACGATCGACCTTTTGTCATGGACCAAAAGAAAGTGCAATAAAGTAAATAAATTGCATATTATAAGGTAAGAATACTTACTTCACCAAAAAAAAAAAAAAATGGCAACCACATTGACAGGCGCATGAGATGTGAGGCTTAACACCTAAACTACAAGGCTTAGCAAGTTAGAGCTAAGAGGATGGGCCGACTAGTCACAAGTCTTGAGTATAAATGTCGGTCCTCTTAACTATGGCTCAGTCAAAAGAAAATCCCATGGTCGCATAGTTTTGCGAACAAGGATAAACGTTTTGACACCAAGAAAATTTTCGGGGTTGAGAAAGGTAACCTTTACATTGCGGTCTCGCGTTCAAGGTTGATTCATTTCTCAACACCATCCTAGAATCCTTAAATGCGGTCCAGGTCCGACGGCAGGTTGTGTGTGCAATGTGTAGTGCTAAAACAATTTGAAAATCATAAACAACAATTTATAATGCAAGCAACACTTCAATATATAAGAAAAACATTCAATCCCAACACCTTCCTACAAAACAAAGAGTCAACAAGCACTGCTCCCCTTATACCTCATTTCTGTAAAAATATTTAACACTTTATGTTAGGAGCGTACCTTGTTTCCATGCTGTCAAACAAAATATTTAAAAAAAAAGAAAAAAAAAGAAACAGGCCTATGTCTACTATGAGTTTTAACTCTCCTTAGTGGAGTCGTCAAGCTGTCGCGACCTCCTCAAGGGTGAATTACTTAAAGAAAGCTAATGGATTACTAAGTCTGAAGACTTGGCACGGACCCTCCTAAGTCCTACCAATCGCGACTTGATACTAATGAATTAACCCATTTAATCATGCAATTATACTCAATTTGGAGCCGCCACTAACCAATTAGGTTTGGTTAGAAACCCAAGTAAAATATGGGAGAATATTTTACTTTTGCGAACCAGAGATTCAATAGGTCCAAGGACATGGTTACGCAAAAAAAAATCTAACGCCCTTTCGGTACCTTGTCATTTTCATTTCAAAAATATTTTGCAGGCAGTCTTGATTAATTTTAACCTAAGCTACTAACATGCTAAGGATGGTTATGCAGGTGCACAATCAATCAAATAACATTCAATAAGCCGAAGTGATAAATTGTAAGAAATTATAAACTACAACTTGATTAAGGTCCACTCTCTAAAGAAAAACTTACAAAAATGCTAATCAAAATACATGCCCTAAACATGATATCTAATTTTTTATTTTTCTCCTTTTTTTTTTTAATATTAATTAAATGTAAATTTAATTTAGATTTGACATGCATGAATTTTACTTTAATGATATGTGAGATGCAATTCATGTGTCATAACTTGAACTATCACTATATGTATGCAATCTAATTTACATAACCCTAAATATGCATGTGCTATATGATATGGGATGTATGACGTGGTAATTCCATATGCATGTTCTTTTTATGATTTTTTAATGATTTTTTTTATTACACATATGCAACCTGCACTAACAATGATGATATGAAATGGGATTAATTATAAACTAACCTATTAACTAAACAAATAAATGACTTTTGTATTTTCTTTTTTGACAATATAATGATGCAATACCAATCTTTGGCCTTTTTTTTTATTATTAAAAACAACTACACACGGGAATATTAAAACATTAGCCTATGACCCACTAACTAAAGCGCAACGTGTGGTGTGCACATTATGAAATCTATATAACCTAAATAACATTTTTTATTTTTTATTTTTGTTTTGATTTTATTAAAGGAAAATTATCCTAATTCTATATGAATCTTAAAAATTAAAATGCGTTGCTTTAAACATGAGATATGTGTGGACTTAAATACCTAAGTTCTATAATTCATGATATATGATGAGCAAATAACGATGACATGCCAAAATAAAAAGAAAAAAAATCCATCCATGTAAATCAATGGCATATTATTTTAATATGAATCAATGATGCAAAGCAATTCATGAATTTTGCCATAAAAAGTCGAAATAATCAAAAATCTAACCCGACGTCTCGCGGCTCAATATTTTTGATTATCATGACTTAATATGACCAATTTCCTAAATCGGGTAATGATAATAAATCAAAACAAATCAAGTTAGAATAAAAAGAAAACTATGAGTCCAAATACTCAAAATAAACTTAATCTAAAAATCTACCTAGTCTACCTCACGATTAACTTGAGGAATGTCAAAAAAAACAGTGGTGGCCGAGCTGCGATGGTGGTTCGATAATGGGTCGCCGCTCGAAATAGGTTCATCAGAACTCCTACGAGGCTCGGGTGATAACTGGACGCTCTATTCGGGTGTGCAGTAGCGAGCAGAGGAGCAGCAATGTCGGCGCGCGGGGCGTGGCGTGAGCGGAGCGGGTTGCGGCTCGGCGAAGCTTCAGGTTGGCGTCGAGACTCCGGTGAAGGCAAGCGGTGGCACGGCGAGCGTCGGTGGATGGCAAGTGGAGCGGTGAGGTGCGCTGCGGGCGTCGGGCGCGCAGTAGCTCGGACCACCGGCGATGGGCGTCGCGGGCAGAGGATTCCAGGTGCAGGCGTCGGCTGAGTGGAGACGGGCGTCGGTGCTCAAGCAGAGGCACCGAATTCTGGTGTTGCTGTAGTCGGTCAAGTGGTGTTGCTTGGTTGCAGTGCTCAAAGGGGGGAATCGCCTGGATCGGCGTCGGGCCGTGGGCGTCGTTGGCGAAGGGCACGTCGGAGGCAGAGTAGCGCAGGAGGTCTGGGCGCTGCAACGGACGAACCATCGAGGAAGAAGAACAATTTTATTCTTTCCTCCCCTTTTTTTAATTTTTCTATCACCTGACACTCTCTCACCTGTCTCTTTCACTCTCTGTCGAACCCTCCCCCACTCTCACCTTTTTTGACTTTTCTCTCACAAAAACTCTATCCCCTTGTGTGAATACTTCGAAGACTCATCCCAAAAGTCCCCCATTAAACCTCACCATAGTTTGCCAAATTCTCTCACCATGAAAACACACAAACACTTTTCGCTAATTTCTTCAGCCCTCCCTTGGTTCCGAAACATCACCTTCTTTTTTATAGAGGAAATACTCGAAGTTGTTGAAGATTTCCCAATATTCACTCAACTTCTTCAACAAAAAAGTTGCTCCAAAATCACATGTGTTGAATTTTTTGAATTCAATTTTTTTTTTTCAAGATTTCCCTCTATAATTAAAGATTATCTTCTATTTCTAAGAGATGAGTTTACATTAGGTGTCAACAAATGACAGCCACATTGGCTTTAAACAGGTCATTACACAAGTACCATTTTCCGACATACATCCCTCTTTTTGAAAGTACAAACTTGTCGATTCAAATACAATTTTGAAACCTTTCTTAACAAGTATGGGGCCAGAGTTTAGGTTTTTCCGAATCTCTAGTACATGCAGCACATTCAGAGGGCAACCTCCTTACCAGATGTAAACTTCAGGATCACCTTTCCTCTTTAACAATCTTTGCTGATGCAGAGTTAGCCATATAAAGCTTTTCATCTTCTTCACCTTCTCATAAGATGAGAACATGTGTTTATCTGCACAGATGTGATTTGTGGCACATGTGTCTAGCCACCGACCATTAGTGTTCGACACTAGAGATGCTTCAAATATTACCACAACAGACAATCTCTCAATATTGTCATGTTCTGTCAAAATTTAGTTGCTGGGCTGCACCATCGTTTTGACTTTTTGGGCAGTTCTTGCAATCCTTAGCACGATGGCCGGGCTTGTTGCATATAAAACACGTCCCTTGAAATTTCTGGAACTGTTCCTTCGCTTGCCTTTTCTTTGAAAAAACATCTTCATTTTTCTATCTTGCTTGGATTTGGAAGATTGCACAACGTTGGCCTTTAGCTCGAAGAAGGGTTAGCACTCCTTCTATTGTCCTCCTTGATTCTAAGGCACATAATGAGATCTTCAAGACTCATCTCTTTCCGTTTGTGCTTCAAATAATTTTTGAAGTCTGATCAACTCGAAGGCAGTTTCTCAATCATAGCCACCACTTGGAATGATTCACTAAGTATCATTCCTCAGCAGAGATGTCACTTAGAATTAGTTGTAATTCTTGAATCTGACTCATGACAGATTTAGAATCCACCATCTTGTAGTCCAAGAATTTGACAACCACAAATTTCTTAGTGCCAGCATCCTCAGTGTTGTATTTCTTCTCTAAGGACTCCTATAACTGTTTAGCAGATTCAATATTACAATAAACATTATAAAGAAAATTCACTAAACAGTTAAGGATGTAATTTCGGCATAAGAAATCTCCATGCTTCCAAGCCTCCAATGCACCGAGCGTCATGACATCGTGCTCATCTAGACTAATTACAAGGCACACCTCCGATAAATACTTCGTCGATTTAGCATAGTCGATAGAAGAACATCTTCTGTTGCCATTGTTTAAAGCCCACTCTGGTGAATTTCTCCGGTTTCTCATTAGTTGTAACTAGAGGTGTTGCCATCACAGTAGGCAAAGTTTGTTGAACTATCCCCTATAAACGGAGCCAAAAGCCATTTGGCTTGTACTATTCTGAAAAAAAAGCCCCATGCAAACCAGTCGTATGACTTGTACCCACACCACCAAAATTGGTGTTGGCCCAAGGGTCCGTAGCATTGGTTGCTACAAATTCAAACCCTGAGGGTTGAACATCTTCCATAGAAAAGGTCGAATCAACCATAGGAATGTCTCTTGAAACATTCGGGACATTGAAGGGCACATAATTGTTTTCAATCATCTCAATAATTTGACAAGAACAACAAACAATGAGTGATCTAATCGCCTTAAAATTGTTGGAAATCAATCCAGAGAAACCAAATTGTTTGTTATAATCAGAACAGCAATGTAAAGAAGATGATAGCAACTTTATAATATTCTTCATTTTACAAATCTTGGAGAAGAAGAAAATAAGATAAAACATAAAATTGAAGGTGAGGTATGGATATCCGAATCTCCTTAAGGCGATTAATTCCTGCCAATGGTGCTCCGTAGATTCACGAACTATGCCTCCCAAGATATAATACATCAAACCTGTTTGGATTAGCACTATGCAAACAAGGCTTAGTCGAACCGTTCAATTGAACCAGCGTACCCAGAAAAATCAAAAGAGTAGAAAATGATACCAAAGCTCTTTAAGAATCGAATTGGGAAAACCAAAAAACCCAAAAACTCTATTGAAGCTTTATGCTCCCATCTATTTATAGAGATTTTTAGTTCATGTAAAGAAGAGATACATGAATTAAATAGACGAATGTATTCACGAAATTCATGAATCAAGAGATACTTGAATCCAAGAGATTCATGAATCCAGAGACACGTGAATTTAAGAGATTCATGAACTCAATAAATACATGAATCTAGGAAATTCATAAATTCAATAGATACGTGAACATAAAAGTTTAGGAAATTTATGAATTCAATAGATATGTGAACAGAAAAGACGTATCTTAATTTATTGGCTTTCGTTGATCCATTAACCATAATTATGACATCTACAACCAAGCTCCAACGCGACGACGTGCCAAGAACCCGGCGATTGACTTTGCCCAACGAATGTTTAATCTTGAAAGACTCAACGCCATATCTTTTCTTTTTCTTTTTTGGTTTCTTTTCGTTGGGCAAATTTTTCTTCTATTCTCTAGAATGGATATTGAAAGAACGATGTGATTCTTTTTCCAAATATACTAATCTTCTAACTCATCACTTCCCGTAAGTCAATTTTCAACCATCAAAGAATAATAGGCTTGGGCCAATTTATTTTCTCCGTGGGCTTAGTCCAACTTGTCAAATTAAAAATGAGAACCATTTATTAAAACTCATCCATCCTGGCCCAATGCAAATACAATAATAAAAAATAAATGCTCTTAAAAATATATGCTATGCAACTTAATTCTCATATTTTTGTTTAGTGGTTAAAAATTAATCCTTAATTTTTATGCGATAAATGAATGATTGGATTGCTAAAATTTATATATTAACATCACTCTTGCATCTATGCCTTTGGTGAATTTCATGAAGGAGATAATTTCGAGTAGGATTTCTACATTATCATTTTTATCGGTAGTTTATACAAATCATCGATAGTGCATTAATTGTAATATTTTCCTACCTTAAAAAAAAAAATCTTCGTTGTTGAAGAAGATGGATTGACGAGAAATATCTCTGTTGGCAATAGAAAATGTTTAGGCATGAATAGTTATGATGATACAAACATTTTCAACGACTAATATTTCTGCTCGATAATAATGATCTTTTATTTTTAGGAAGATATTTATCAAATTATGTAACTTGTCACATAGTGCAATCGGCTTGATCTAATGCAGTGAGCCTATGCAACACTTCCTAGACAAAAAAAAATTCTGCAATTGGTCGCATAATGCAATTGACTTAATCTGATCAAGTGAGCCACAACATTTGCTAGGAAAAAAAAAAAAAACTCATGGTTGGGTTCATAGTAGTGTAATGAACCCATTCTCCCACATTTCTTTAGAATAATAGTTTGAGAATGCCTAGTCTAGAGATTCGGCCCCGTTTGGTTGGGTTTTTCAAAGCCCCGGGAAATTTTTGTGTTTGGCAAGTGTTTTTGAATACTTATTTGCCAAATGTGGGCATTCTCAATGCTGAAAGCCAAATGCTGGGAAGTGGTGCTTTGGGCATTAGGCATTTTGGAAATGCAACGTGTCACTGTTCATCGTCTCTCCCCCTTCATCTTCTTCTCTACCCTTTTCAAGTGCTCGAGCGAACTCCTCCAAATATTTCAATTGCGACTCCACGTTACCAAATATCTCCCGCATGGCCCATGCGTTCGCCCTCACTTCCTCTCCCTCTGGCTCTACCATGACCCACTTTATCGTCTCGGCGACCGAGTCACTCGTGAACGACCCATCCCGGCTGTCCCTTGGCACTTCCGACCCAACCCGCCTCTCGTCCATTAGCCTCGCCATCAGCCCTTGGTCGGAGCTCCCCCCAGAAAATAGGATCAGTGCCCGGCCTTGCCCGAGTGCCTCTATGACCGAGCTCCACCCGCAGTGCGTCAAGAACCCGCCAATCGACGGGTGGGCCAGGATGTCGAGTTGAGGAGCCCAGCCCACCCAGACGAGGCCTCGACCTGAGACCCGGCTTTCAAACCCAGAAGGGATACTGCTGGGGCCAGCCTTTCGGCTTATCACCCAGACGAAGGGCAAACCTGACTTTTCAATCCCACGTGCCAGCTCGTGCATTAACTCTTGACTCAAAGCCACCTCGGTGCCAAGGGCGACGTAGAACACTGACTTCCCTTCCTTACCATCCAACCATTGCTTGAGCTCGCTCCATCTCCCGTCTCCTTCGTGGCGGCTTTTATTCTGGGGTGACAAAAGCCCCATCGGAACCACGGGTCTTGCGTAAAACTTCTTGAGTAGACTCAACGGCTCGGCCTCGAACTCGCTACAGGTCCTTATGGCCACGATATCGCATCCCTGTATCGACCTGCCAAACCTTTCGAAAACCGACATGTTAGATTTAGGGTCCACGAAATCCTCTTCGTTGAGCACCTCATGAAGCCTAAACGCGATTTTAGTTGGGTAAGTAACCCACTGGGGAACGACCGTCAAGTCCTCTGCCGTCTTGGCTCGGGCTTGATTGTCAATCAGAAGAGATGGCGGGCCAATGAAGGCGAGGATGCTGGCGTTGAATATGCTGAAGAACACCGATTTAACACCGAGTTGTCTCGCCTTTTGGGGTAACCAGAAAGACATGAAGTCTTGGATCACCCAGTTGACGTCCGAGTTCACAAGGAACTCGGCAACAGCTGGCTCGAGCATGTCGTATGCCTTCTTAAGGTAAGGGACCATGTTTTGCAGCAGCTCGGAGGTCGACTCGGCAGAGTCGGGGAGGCCATGGACGCGAGGCAAGGGAAGCTCAACGAGGGTTATCGAGGAAGGGAGGTTCGCGGGGAGCTTTTGGAGGTTTTTCGGGGTGGAGATGAAGGAGATGCGATGACCCTTTCGAGCTAAGAAGGTGGCGACCTCGAGGAAGGGCATGAGGTGGCCGTAAGCGAGCCATGGGAACATCGCGACATGGAGCTTCTCTTTGTTTTCCATGGCAGTGTGTGGAAGGAAGACGAAGTGGAGAGACTTTAAAGAGAAACCAGCTTGCGGTGGAGCGCGCACGTGCCTCTACTCGGTGCACGTGCCGGGAGTGAATGAGATTAGTCTCCTTCGCTACACACGTGCGATTTTGCAAGTAAATAGCATTGTAACACGAGATCGAATGTTTATTATACGCAAAAGAAGAAAGCAAAAGTCTTAGGCTCCCATTTATTTAGCCGAAAACTACTTCTAGAAAAATATTTTCTAGATTTTTCAATATTCATTTCACAGAGAAAATGAATTGATCGGGAAAAATATTTTCTATTAACGAAAAAAAGATTTATAAGATAGGAAAAACATTTTCCGCTTTCCAAGTAGGAAAACATTTTTAAGTGGAAAACATTTTCCACACTCACTCTCTCTTTGTCTCACACCTCTACTGGCTCCCTCTTCTTTCTTTCTTTCTTTTTTTTTTCCCCTTTGTTTCAACTAGTTGCCGAACACTATGACGGTCGGCAACCAACCATAGGCTAGCTTGAGCTAGTTGCTTGCCAAATTAGCAAGCGTGAGCCTCTGGTGAGGCTTGAGTACTCAAGCTCACCTTTGGCTGATCACCAAGTGTCACCATGGTTGGCAATTGATCGAAGGGGCTAGCGATCGGCGAAGAAGAAGGAGGTAAAAGAAAATATTAAAAAAATATAAAAAGAAAAAAATAAGTTAAGAAAGTTAAAATTTTAATTTTTTTAAATAAATAAATAAAATTATCTAAATGAATGCACGGACGAAAATCAAATCAAATTTTTCATATCGAGTGGAGAAAATATTTTCCTAGTTCATTTTCAAGTTTTAACCGAATATTAGAAAATATTGTTATTTTTCTGAAAAATGATTTCCCAAAAATAATTTCCATAAATATATAATTTTTGTAAACGAACAGAGTTTAAGTCTTGAGTGACCGTAAGAAAGGGCTCACTTTGTGATAACTTGAATGTCTCAAAATAAGAACTCACCTCCTTTGGAAAATCGATTGATGTACTAACACAAGTAGTTTGAGAATGCCCTGGCCTTTAGATATTTGGGTCGGACGGTTTCCACATTTGTGCCTTTTCAATAACAACTATCCATTTAGAAATCACCTCGATGGAAGGTAGTTGAGGACCTAACAAGGTCTAAGTCAAACCTTTTATTTGGAAAATATTCCATCTGTACATGATGGGATTGGGTTAGTAGAGTACGCCCATAATAGCCATTGAATCTCCGCGGGTTTCTATTGCATGCAAACTTGAATAATGGGTGGGGATCAGATTTATTTTACGTCATGTTTTACGCACACGATTCTAATTCATACTTGAATCCTGTTCTTCAATGCATGATTAGGTTAGTTCGTTTTTGTCATACATGGCCCATATCTAATTAATGGACCGGTGTTGCCCTTAATGGCAATAATAATTGAAGATGGCGTCTCAAATGAGTTTGGCCCCATTCTAGGACCACGAGTTCAATGACTCAAGGCTCTGCCCCTTTCAAGTGCCCGAGTGTGCTCATCCACATACTCGAATTGCAACTTCATGTTGCCAAGTATCTCCCTCACGGCCCATGCACTCGTCTTCGGCTCCTCTCCCTCTGGCTCCACTGACCCCCCCTAATCGTCCCGGCTACCGAGTCACTAGTGAGTGGCCCCTCTCATTCATCCGTTAGCACCTCTTATTTGACCCGCATCTCATCCATCAGTCTCACCATCAGCCGTTGGTCTAAGCTCCCATAGTAAACAAGATCGGCGCCTGGCCCTCCCTGAGTGCCTCTACAACCAACCTCCAACGCGACGACGCGCCAAGAACCCGCTGATCGACACCCAGACTTCTGGACCCAAAGAGATTATACCGGAGCAAGCTTTCTGCCCTACCCACCTGAACAGAGAGCAAACTTAACTGCCCCATTTCACTGCCTGGCCAAGTTTGAGGAAACCGCGCATTTGATTTTCATTAAAATCAGGGCATAATCGATCCCTTATCATCTTGGCAAGAAAGAATGATCAAGTTTTAGCTTAAAAAGTGATTGGGTAACAATTTTTTTATCTATTATGAAAATAATAATCTGTTTTGCATCACAAAAAATCAAATAACAAATAATTTTATTCTTATGGTAGCACAAATTAAGCTAGCCAATCCCTTTTAGCTTTACTCATCCCCAAGTTTATACATAGCGATTGATCCATAATATGCTAAGAGTGCGAGGGAGTTGGTAACACTAAAATTGAATTTCTTGCTTTTAGGTTTTTGCTATTTTCTTGATAGCAAGTTATATTACTTTTCATGGCAGAAGTAATTTCTTGCTTTTTGTATTTTAGTTTCTAGAGCTTTGCTAATATAAGAGAAAAACAATTAGTTATGAGCCACAAATTTTTAAATGAGTGTGCTCCATATTAATTTGTAATTATTTGTTATTTGATTTTTTTGTGATCTAAAATAGATTATTATTCTCAAAGTAAGTTAAAAATTGTTACCCACCTCATTGGTGGTTACGTGGTTTGTGCTCAATCTCTCTACTGGAAGGGAGCGAGTTCAAATTTCTGCATTTGTTTGTGCGACTAAACTACAGTTCGTGGGAGGTGGGTCTCGCGGGTTGCCCAGGTTTACGTCGCCATTCCCTGGCCATACTACGGCCAATTCCCGGTCATAAAAAAAAAAAAAAAAATTGTTACTCAATCAATTCCTTAGTTTTTACTAAAAACTAGTATTTTGGCCTGTGTGAGGGGCTATTCCACTATTTATCTTATAATTTTTTTAGCGCTAACCAACTGGAGGGAAATACATAAAACTTTATAGGATGTATGTACAAACGGATAACCATAGTGAAATATCTGCTTATTGTACGAAGTCGTTTATTTAATTTCAAACCACACGATTTTCTTGTCTTTTCCATACGCGGGGAACGAACATGGCCCCATCCCATGTGCTACCAACTAAGCTAACATGATCTGAGGAGGGAGCTTCTCGAGATACTCGTTTTGCAGCTCGAAATTGCCAAATATGGCTGCGTTTGGGAGTGGCATTTGCAAGCCACTTTAAATCCCCAAAGCTCTTTGGGCTAATTTGTGGGTGTTTGGTAAAAATTTCCAAACCCCATTTGGGAATGCCAAGCATTCCCAAGGCTGAAAGCCCAAGGCAGGTGGGGGCTGCCTTGGGGCAACCTTCTCGGCATCTTGGCGAGCTTAAATAAAAAAATTTCCTTCCCAAATTGTTCCCGTTGATTTTCGTTTTTCCCTTTTTACCTTGTTTATCTTCTTCTTCTTTCTTCTTCGTGAGCGGTTGCCGACGAAGGGCACGCAATCGCCGCCGACCGTCGTGCTCGCCACACCACGACCTCCGCCGTGGCGCGCGACCCTTCCCGGCGAGGGTAGCGTGACCCGCTCGAGAGGTCGCGCGAAGGTCGCGACCGCGACCCATTTGTCGCAGATCTGGTCGCCGGCAGCGACCTCGCGCCGTGACCGGATGGGTCGCGGTTGCGACCTTCAAGCGACCTTCGCGGAGGTCGCAACGCAAATCTGCGTCGGCGGCCGTGCTTCGGGCGACCTCCGCGGAGGTCGCGACCTTGCAACACCCATCCGGTCGCGACCTTTGCGCCGCGACCGGATGGGTCGCCGACCACGACCTTCGCGGAGGTCGCGACCTTCACGCGATGCATCCGGTCGCGGATTTGGTTGCGACCACGCCGCCGCAACCTTCACGACCGAGATGGGTCGTCTGGCGACCAAGCGGCGCGGTGGGTCGCACGACGGCGTGGCGGTCGCCGCGACCCTCGCTGAATTTCCTATCCTTGGCGGGCGGTGACCAGGTGAAGCCCTTAGCTGGCGAAGCCTTGGCCGCCAACGCTTTTTTTTTTTTTTTTTTTAATAATAAAAGTATTTTACAAATTTAATTTACCAAAACATTATTTTGCACAAAGATATTTCACAAATGGACTTTCACAAATAAATTTACCAAACACGCTTTGCGTTTTGAAAAACACCCTTAACTCAAAGCGCCTTTACTTTTCTCGAGACTTTTCCCAAAATCTTCCAAACGCACCCTATGTCCCTCATGGTCCATGCCTTTGCCCTCACCTCCTCTCCCTCCGGCTCGACCATGACCCGCCTGATCGTCTCAGCCACCGAGTCGCTCGAGAACGACCCGTTGAGCTCGTCCCTCAGCAGCTCAAACCCGACCCCTCTCTCTTCGAGCAGCCTCGCCATCAACCCTTGGTCGGAATTCGCCCCAGAAAACAGAATCAGCGGCCGGCCTCGCCCTGAGCGCCTCGATGGCGGAGCTCCAACCGCAGTGGGTCACGAACCCTCCAACTGCTGCGTGAGCGAGAATTTCGGCCTGAGGTGCCCAACCCATCCACAAATAACCTCGGCCCGAGACCCGACTTTCGAAGCCGGGAGGTATAATCTCCGGGCCGGGCCTCTGACCCACCACCCAAACGAACGGCAAACCCGACTTCTCGATCCCTGCCGCAAGCTCCGGCATCATCTCCCGGCTGATGTTAACCTCGGTGCCAAGCCCGACATAGAAGACTGACTTCTCTTTCTTATCGTCAAGCCATCTTTTCAGCTCGACCCATCTCTCGTCTCCCCTGCCGCATTTGTGGCGGGGCGTAATAAGCCCACAGGGACCACAGGTTTTCCGTAAAGCTTCTGGAGTAGCCTCAGCGGATCGGCCTCGAACTCGCTACAGCTCCTCACGGCCACGGACTTGGAACCCCGAATCGACTCGCCAAACCTCTGAAAATCTGAAGCTCCGGTGTCCATGCAATCCTGGTGAGTGACTATCTCGTGGAGCCTGAACCTGACCTTGGACGGGTAATCTATCCACTTGGGAACGACGGTAAAGTCCTCCGGCCTTCTGCTCGGGCCATCGATCAAGACGGAAGGTGGTCCGAGGAAAGCGAGAGAAGTAGCACTGAATACACCAAAGAATGCCGAGTTCACACCCAGTCGGCTCGCAACTTGGGGCAACCAGTGCGACGCAAAGTCGTGGATTATCCAGTCCACGCCAGAGCGTTGAAGAAACTCGTCAACAGCTGGCTCGAGCATATCGTAGGCCTTTTTGAGGTACGGGACCTTGTTGTTCGGCAGCTCGGCCGTCGACTCAGCCGAGTCCGGGAGGCCATGGACACGAGGCAAGGGAAGCTCAACGAGGGTTATTGAGGGAGGGAGGTCTGTGGGGAGCTTTTGGAGGTTTTTGGGGTGGAGATGAAGGAGACGCGATGACCCTTTTGAGCTAAGAAGGTGGCGACATCGAGGAATGGCATGAGGTGGCCGTAAGCAAGCCATGGGAACATCGCTATGTGAAGCTTCTTCTCTTCGTTTTCCATGGCAGTGGCTATGAACACTATTTCATTTGACGGGTGTGGTGGTAATGTGACTAGCGAGTGAACTCCAATGCAATGGAGAATGAGCTTTCTCTTCATATATATACAGGAACTACGTATGGTGCTTTAAAATTCTAATTAATATCAGCATAAATTAACTTGCATTTAGATGTCTATAACTTATTACACGAGACTAAAGACTCCATTCGTTTTGTGGAAAAGGTTTTTCAAGAAAAAAAATTTCCGGATTTTTCGATGTTTGTTTCATGGGAAAAAAAACTATATACATAATCCTACATGTCAATATCTGATTTTTTTTTTTAAGGCAAGAAATGAGTTGAGTTAAAAACGATATGTGAGTTATGCAATATTAGTAAAGTCAAAAGTAGAGGTGGCTGCAGCCAAGTTAGCTAATTATTATCTTTGGGACTTCGTATCTTCTCTTCATGTGCATTGACTTATATGATTCACGGGAGAGATGTTACTTCTTATTCTGTTAAAGTTTTTGATGTACCAAAACAAATATCACACGAGATAAACTATCGAGAAACAAATTATGACCAGCTGAAAAGATTTAGGTACTTTACTTTCCAATTGAGGAGGAAATGTCATTAGTATAAATTGAGTGTTATATTTCTATTGAGATAAACTATCTAAGTCAAGTAGAGTGAATTTAGAGTTTGTCATTCCTAAGTAATTGGATTTTACGAATGAATGGTGGATAGAACTAATATTATATAGTGCGTAAATTTGTATAATTTTTTTTAAAAATTTTTTAGGCCCTGTTTAATAATCGGTCAAGAAGTGACTATTTCTATTCTTTTGTTATTCTGAACAAAAAAGAAACATAAATCTATTTGTTAATGTCAACTAATTTTTTTGTCATTTGAAATAAATTTGGAATCGAATTAAGAAATTAAAAAAAATGCTTCTTTATTCTTAGAAACAATTCAAGAATCAAGTAATTTTCTTTCTTTTCTTCCGTTTCTTTTATTCTTTTCTTTTTCTTATTCCCCCTCTGCAATGTGGTGGCTGGGCTTCCTTGAGGCTAGCGAGGTAATCGATTCTCGTTTGGTCGAAAATCAGCTAGAGGAAGAAGAAGAGGAGAAGGAGGAAAAAAAGAAAAGAAAAAAGAGGAGAAAATATAATAAAATTATTAAAAAATTAAAAAATTATAGGTTGCAAAAAATTTGAAGATTGTACCAAATACATTTTTATTCCGGAAAAAAAAATTTCATATAGTTACTAAAGACTTTCAAATACTCAAAACTTATCCTAGAAACAAAATAAAAAATATATATATATATTTTTGAGTAGAAATTATTTTCATAAACAGAATGATTACTAAATAGGTCTTTAGTTGGAACTTGAGGTGAATCTTATGAACTTTGGAAAAATTAATTTACTTGATCTAATAAAGTCGCTCTACACCTTAAATGATCCGGACCTGTTTCGATGGAGCCGAGTACTTATGTGTAGGGGTGTCAGTAACCAAACCGGAAACCGAACCGAACCGAAAATCGAACCGAACCGAACCAAAAAATTCGGTTTTTTCGGTTCAGTTTTCATTAAAAACCGAAATTTTTCAGTTCGGTTCGGTTTTTATCGGTTAACCGAATTGAACCGAACCGAGAAACCGAAAAATAGAACCAATAACCACTAAGCATTAACCAAACCGGCAAAAGGGCCAACCCTATTTCTTATTCTCTCCCATCTCCTCTCATCTTGAAGGTGCGACGGCGACGGCGACGGCGACGGCGACTGTGACTGTGACGGCGACGGCGACAAGGACTGCGACGGCGGCAGGGACGGCGACCGATTGAGGGACCGGTTGTTCCGCCACGCCCTTTTCTCTTCTTCTTCTCCTTCTTCGTCGGCAGCGGCGCGCCGGCGACTCGTGGAGCTGTGTGCTGTGCTGGGTCGAGCAACGGCGCGAGACTGACCCTTTTTGTCCTCACGACGCCGCTCTACTACGTCAATGCCCCTCCTCACATGGGCACTGGGCAGCGCCTACACCACCATTGCCGCTAATCCCATCGCTCGCTTTCAGGTTTGTCTTCAAACAGTTGAGGTTAATTGGATGTTATCGTATTGCGCAACATGTAAATGGAGCGAGACTCGGACTGGGAAGTTGCAGGGCTGCTAATTGTATATTGCGTGTGGTTTACCGGATAATTAATGATTTTTGCTGAAGAACCCTTTTGCATTGTCGGTGTTATGTAACACAGACTACTAATAGATCCAACATAAATATTGCACCAAGTTTCAAAGTGATCAAATGCTTGCAGTGGTTGACTTCAAGGTTGATTTCATGTTTAGAAGGTGCAAAGTAACGCAGATTCTTGCTATTTTGTATGGTGTTAGTGTTCTGGCTTTGGGTTACAGATTCTTAATTTGACCTCCTCTTTTTTGCCGTGTTTGGCTTAAATTATCTCTCTATTCCTAATATAGTTATGTTTGCCTTTCTGAAAAGGGTGTCCTGACTTTTTTTGTGTGGATTCCTGATTCTTTTCATCTGTTTTTCTTTTTCCTTTGTCTCTTTATCTGTGTTTGGCTTAAACAATTATTCTTTTTCACAAAAGTATCAAGTTCGACAATTGGAAAAGGGTTCCAACTTCTCATTGTAGATTCTTGACTCTTTTCGTCTGTTTCCTATTTCTTTTCTATACGAACTTGAATTCTACCATCTTCCATAGATAGCATCTAATGCAGCTAAAAGTTTTGGGCCCTGGATCTATCTCTGTTATGTGTCCTTGCCTTCTTCAGAGGGAATTTATCTATAATTATGCATCTTATGTAAAAATGGTTGCTCCTTTGAGGTTTATAAATATATTAATGTTCCTTTATATTGATGCAGTGTCATTGAAGCTCTCAAGGTGGATAGTTTGCAGAAACTTTGCTCATCATTGGAGCCCATACTTCGGCGTGTCGTAAGATAAATTTGGCAGCCGCATGCTATTCATTTATTGTGTTTCCATGTTCTTTTCTCTTGGTTAATGGAAGAGTAGTAAAATTGATTGATGAAGAAACTAGAGAACAATGGTTATCATGATTTGTGGGAGTGAATGATATTCTGATTCTATATGTATCACTGTCTCCTTAAATTGGCTTGAGAGCCTTGAGAAGTGAAAATCTCATGTATAGTGTAGTATGTTTGCGTTTAGGGTGACTATGCATTAGCAATATCATCTTTGATTTTGCCAAATATCATGTAGTGACTATGATAGTTTAGTTTACACTTTTAATTTGGAACTGAGGGAATGGATCATGATTTTGCCTGCATAACGATATAATGTTCCTCAGAATTGGTCATAAAGGAATTTGCTATGTTTGAAGTTTTTAACGTAGCTTAAGAACTAACTTTCTGAAATATTGACCAGGTTAGTGAAGAAGTGGAGCGAGCTTTAGCAAAATTGGGCCCCTTCAAAATTACTGGGAGGTATGCTATTTTTTAGCTAGGTGGAACCATAGTGATGAAATTTTTGTATTGGCTTGACGCTCTGAGTTGTGAATCTGGTTTGCTTGAGAAGATACTCATTAGCTCTGTAGGGGCAGGTATGAATTGCCTGAAGGTTAAGCTGGAAACATGTTTGTGCATATGGTTCTTCCATGGTTTATTTATTTATATGGTTGACCTCGCTTAGTGGGATAAAGCTTAGTTGTTGTTGTTATTTTTTGTTTGTTTGCTTGTTTGTTTATTCATACTTGACTATACAAGTTATTGCAAACGATTTGTTATTGCGTCATTAGTAGAGAATTCCCACGATTCTTATAATAGTTAACCATCATTACATAAGACTTGGGGTAAACATGAACTGGGTAATGCATATTTCATGCTTTGTTTCAAGATAACAACAGTAGGAGAGCAAGCTCTAGAATTTAAATTTTGTTTTTATATATTCTCATGGCTTTTCTTAATCTAATTTTCTGATGACTTTAGACAACTTTTCAAACTTGTGAATTTAAAAAGGGTTTCTTCTTGCTTGACTTCTCTTCGAAGAGAAGACATAGATGTTCGTTTCTTGAATATAGCGCAAAAACTAGAGAGAACGTCAATTAATGCTTCAAAGAGCTTATACAGAAGGTAAGCCATCCCGAAAAAAAAAAAAAAAAAAAAAAAAAAAACCGAAACCCAAAATTTGAAAACCGAACCGAATTCGGTTCGGACTTATTCGGTTCGGTTCGGAAATTTTCTAACGGTTCGGTTCGGTTCGGTTTTCAAAACCGAACCGAACCGTTTACACCCCCTACTTATGTGGGCATGATTTACAGAGGATCGTATGTTCCAATGTTTGGCCCCAATGCATGATGCATGCCACCGACGGTGTACCACTACAGTAGCTTTCATAAATTCTGAGAAAATATTGGTTGCTTCTAACGTGCAAATTCAATTCAGTTCTTTACCAAAAAAAGAAAATTCAATAGGAAGGGCCATAAGGGTATGACACGTGTCCAACTGGCCCAAATTTCAGACTGTTTCTTCTCTCTCTCTTCATTCCAGCACACATCTTCGGCTTCCCCTTCGACCCCTTTCGCGGTCTTCGTGGGGCCGCAGCACTCGTCGTTGAGGAAGTCAGGGACGGAGCTCGTCGCAACGGGCCCAGCGGCCGCATGGAAGAAGGGCTTTAAAGGGACCCACACGCGGCGGCCGGCGAGGGGGTTGGCAAGTGCACGTCCACGTTGCACGCAGCGCACAGGGCGGCGGCGTCAACCCTGCACGCGAAGGCTACCAGCGTGCACTTGCATGCCTCGCACATCCACGCGCGCTTGTGGCGGGAGGCAAGCTTGTTGGCGCCATGGACGCTGGTGTTGTAGGGCCGGCAGAGGAAAGCCACATAGGCCTTATAGAACACTATGGCGCGGTGGACCTGCAGTTGTCGCACGCCCTGGTGCTAGCCCGCCGCCATCTTCCGAACTCTGGGCCAGGTTACGACAAAATTTCGAAACAATCGATTTCGCCGTAAATTAGTTTTTCAATTTCTATTCCCGAACAAGTTTCGAAGAAAGAAACCCGTTTGATAACGATTCAAAATTTTTATTTCGAAAAATGTAAACGTTTGATAACAGAATAAAATTTCTATTTCTATTAATAGAAATTGATTAGATATCAACATAGAAAATCCTCTAATACAAAATAATAGTCGAAATAATACTAAAACAACATAGGAAATCCTCAAATACAAAATAATAGTCAAAATAATACTAATACATTATAAAAGTTGAAAATACAATTTCATGGAATTTCCGGTATATTATTATCCCTTGTCATTTTATTGGCAATGGTTTTCCTAAGCGTATTTATTTGGTTTTTCTCATCGGTTAATGTATCGTTTGCAAGTTTATCTTGCGCAGGTTCAGACAAGTATTGCGGAAGCATAAATATGGATGCCATCAATGGCGCCTATATAGCCCTGTCATTTTATCAAACACTAGTATTATACAAGATTATCAACAAAATAAAATTGATGGTGTAAAGGAATATATGAGAATTCTACCTTGAAGTAATGTTTATGGTCGAACTAATGGGGGAAGGTCGGTTTATTTTGATTCTCAAATTGAATCAATCCAGTTGCTCATCCCTAATTTCTTTATTTTTGCTCAATGAACCTTTAATGGCCCTTGCATAACAAAGAGAGAGATTCTCTTTAATCTCTTGTCTTCGAATTAAAATTCAAGATTGTGTAACAATCTAATTATTTTGATTTTGCAAGAATTTTGAATCCGTAAAGAAACAAGGTTAAATTTCTAGGCACGTTTTTTTCTTCATCTATTACGTAAAAACTTTTTTTTTCTTCAATGGCCATGCGTGCACCATTTCTAGGAGGAAATAGCCACATTGTTTTTAAGTAAGCATTTAAGAACTTTGGTCGTTTTTTGAAAGTTAGGGACCCATTCGATTGTCTTTCATCCTAAAGAGGAAGTTATAAAAAAAAATGAAAAAAAAAAACACGAGCAAAATAAGAATAAGAAAATTAGCAATAATTTGTGAAGTTGTGGTTATGAGTGAATTAAGTTAGCAAGAAAGCGCAATGCTCTTTTATATGGTTTGATTTTAGCTTGATTTCTATTTCAGAAACTGAAAAGTTAAAAATTTTAGCTTTCGATTTCTTCAATTTCTCTATTTGGAATAGAAATCTGTTAAATGAGAAATCAAATGTATACTAAACGGTTTCTGTCCAAACCTGTTTTGGGAACAGAGAAAGAGAAATCGAGAAATAGAAATTTTGTCACGCGCGCCTTAGTTGCTGCAGTTGCATCGAAACCCATCGTCCGCCGTTGCCAAATGACACCGCTGGAATTGCCGAACAACTGAGCGTGCAGAGGAAAGAGAAGAAAGAGTGTGAAATTTGGACCCGCTTGTGACACGTGTCCCATCCTTATGGCTCATCTTATTTATTGTGTTGGCACATTCGACAGAGCCAATATTTTCTCATAAATTCAACGCGGATGCGTCCGCCCTCGACGCCTTTCCCTCTGCGTCCGTCGTGACCCACCCAATCATCCCTTCTCAATGGCCCCCATAGGATACTTCAATAATTTTAAATTATTAAAAGCCATAATTATTGTAACCATTTTTCTACTGTCATCAATTTTCGTCACGGTTTCGTCTGCCATTCATATATAGCAGCAATTTAATGGTTGTACAACGTTTCTCATTTATTTCTTCATAAATTCTTCATTATTTTATAACGACTATATAATAACATTTTTTGCCTATAAATTATTACTCTGAACATATTTATAAAGTAATGTGGATATTATCAAAACATATTCTTGTTTACATATCTTTATTTCTTCTTTTTATTAGGTTATACATGTTCTTTCTAATATTTAATCTGGAATATAGAATGCCTATTGCATATTGAGATGATAATCGCTAGAGGCTATCGCATAGAGTTTCGTACTCCAAGGAGGAATTTTCTATCAAGATTCCTTTTCAAATTCGCTTTACCATCTATCTATTTAATTACCAATTTCATTTTAAAGATAAAGTGTGGACAGCCTTGTGGCTTCCTCATCCTCTACTTAAGCCGCCTAAGTTGCCTTTCACAACCACCGCCACCGCCACCACCATCGCCACCGTCACCGCCGTCATCACCATCGGTGGTGCTCATTTCGCACCAAGGGTGGTGTTCATTTTGCTATGGACAGAGAAAGGGAGAGGGAGGATAGTGGAAGACCAATTTTGACCTTTGTAGTGAAGAAGTTGCTATGGGACAATGCACCAGGAATCACGAAACGGGCTTGTGATTTGGGCTTAACAAATGACGGGCCGATTAGGAACGATAAGGCCCAAGTAAATGGTGCTTGCTTTTGCATACTAAAGGTTCTCATTAGTAAGGGTTCATCATTTGCCTGATCGGCCTTTTATGATAACTTGAGTATTGGATGTGAAGTCATTTACAACTACATGATGAAATGATAGACATTTGTGGGATCGTGTATATAAAACTTCTTAAGTGCATTCATTGCTTAATTATCATCGGCTGTTAAGAATATTGTAGTTCACAATTTCACACAATTAATATGTAGAATGAAAAGTTGATACATCCTGATTAACAATGCACCAAAGACAAAATTCAAGGATCAACTTAATCTTGAACTTGAGATATTAAAGTTCAAAACTAAAGTCACAATTGAAATTTCAATACTTTTCTTTTCCTAATGGTACATTCAATGCATGTAGTTTTTTAAATGCTTAAACATGGAACAATATATTCATCTAATGGCTTAAATTTTTAACGGTAAAAGCCAATAAAAACCCCAAATTTTGTCCACTTTGGCATATTTACCCCAAACTTTTTTTTTGACATAAAAAATTCCACATTTGTACCCATACAACACATTTAAACCCCAAACACGTTTTTTGTTACACCTAAAACCCCAAGCTTTTTTGGTGACACAAAAAAAAAAAAAAAAACCCAAATTTTTATTTGTGTGACATAATTATCCCAAAAATTTGGTGTCATAGAAAAAAAGTTTAGGCTTTTAATGTCCTAATTTTTTTTTTTGAGTAAATGCGTCACACGGGTAAAAGTTTTAAATTTTTGATGTCACAAAAAAAATTGAGATAAATGTGGGGAAAATTATCTAAAAAGTCTTAAACCTATTACACTTTTGCTAATTCAATCTTAAATCTTTTAACTTTGCCAATTCAGTTCTAAATTTTTCACTTCTTATCAATCGAGTCTATCCGACCAATTTTAGCCAGAAAATGCCAATGTAGAGGCTGCCGGTGCTATGTAGGATCATTGGTGCCGACATTGACAATTTTTAATAACATTTAATATTTTTTTGAATTTTTATTTTTTGAATTTTTCCTTTTTTTTTTCTTTTATTTCTTTTTTTTTGGCTTTCTTCTTTGCCTATTATGGTAGCCGGTGGCGGTTGTCCCTATGGCCAGCCAGCCATCGAAAAGGCAAAGAAGAAAGCCAAAAATAAAATAAAATAAGAAAAAAAAAAAAAAGGGAAAAAATATAAAATAAAATAAAATATTTTTAAAAAATTATCCACGTCGGCGTCGGCGGTCCTACGTGGCACCACCGGCGTGCACGTCGGTATTTTCCCGCCAAAATTGGTTGGATGAATTCAATTGGCAAGATGTGAAAATGTTTAGAGACTGAATTAACAAAGTTAAAAGTTTATGATTTAATTGGATAAGTTTAAGATTTTGGACAATTTTCCCGATAAACGTGTCACGGTGGGAAAATTTTGAGATTTTTTGTCACAAAAAGTTATGATAAATGTGTCATTCAGGGCAAAATTTGGGAGTTTTTTTAATGACTTTTTTTCCAATTTTCAATAGGGTTGGCAATGATCTCTCGAGTACCATGGTATTTCCTGTTGTATGTTAAATCAACATTCTTATAAATATATTTTCCTCATGATATCAATTTAAGGTGTTACATATTCATTTGAACTTTGAAGAGGTTAATTGAGTGTTATATTCCAAATTCCTACATTTGCATCACAACTTAATTTACTTGGATGAATTTTGGAGATTGAGACCATTGCCCTATGAATGAAACCATATGTCATTTCATGGATGAAGAGATTGCTGTTGAGACTTGTATTCACTTATGAAAATTGGGATAAGTGTACCGGGAATTATAAAAGTTGTTACTAAAGTGTAATCGAGTCTTAAAATTTTCAAATAATGCAATCAAGTTTTAAAATTTATCAACTTTGTGCAATTAAGTCATTCAATTAAGTCCATCCAACTTGTCAAATAGAAAAATATTATCAAGTTTTAGGATTTGATTTGATGATAAGTTCTAGAACGCGATTGCATCAATTTGACAAATTTTATGATTTGATTGTACTATTTGAAAAATTTTAGAACTGAATTATACTTTCGTAATAAGTATTAAAACTTCATAAAATACTTGTTTCATGAAATTTGTGGAGCCGGAGGAGTCTCTTGCCATGAAACCTGTTCATCTGTACACATTCACTTTTTCACAACAGAAATGTTGGCTTAGAAAGGAAAAAAAGTCAACTTGGACAAGACGAAGCGATGCAACTTGTGAAAAGAAACAAAATCCTTGGAAATTAATAATGGGTTTTGGAGACCATGCTAGCACGATTTCGCTACGGTTTCGCTGCCCATTTCTTCTCCAGCAGCTCATCTAAGACCGAAATTAATAATGGATTTTGGAGACCATGCTAGCACGACTAAATAGGTCCAAGTTTTGGCAAAAACAGCCAAAAAATTGGCACAAATCAAACAAAATTCCCTTAACGCAAACCCTTAACCACCGTAATTTTTGCTGCCTGATTAGCCTCCAACAAATACCGATATTCCGAAATAACTCATGGTTACTCTTCCTCATGGCAGTGCGACTGCACCGGCCGAAGTGAAGCGGTGGGTGGCCAGAATTTGCCAGGAATCAACGATTTTCCTCTTGACCCCAATATGGCCGAATTACTGTTCATATTCAAAAGGCCTGAAAAAATACACCAACAATTGACAAAAACAAGGTAGAGGCACTAAAATTACTTTGATACCAAATGTTAGACATAACAATCAATTATGGAAAAACAACATCAAAGTAAAACAGACCTTCCAGCCATTGTTTTTTTTTGGTAAAGGACCTCCAGCCATTGTTTGTATTGTGTTTATTAGAAATTCACAGAGATTCAACGAAATTACAGGCATACTCTATTAACCCAGTCCCTTGACATACTGATGGGGTATTGCAAAGTGAGAGTTTGCATTAGACCCCGTGATTACTCTTAAAAAATGAACGATTGTTTCTTTTATATATCATCTCCCATTAAAACAATTATCAAATAGATGGTTGTTACAAAAATGTGTGAAGTGTGGAAAAACTGCATGTGAAATAACCGCTACTTTAAAAAGAAAATGTGGGTGTGAAAATAAAGGATCACATTATACATATCCTTGACCCAACACTCGGCTTTCGATCTTGGAAGGGATACTACCCCAGCCGGCCTTTCGGCCTACCACCCTTCGTAGGGCAAACTTGACTTTTCAATCCCACGCGCCAACTCGTGCATGGACTCTTTGACTGAGAGCCACCTCGGTGCCGAGAGCTACATAGAATACCGACTTCTCTTCCCTATCATCCAATCATTGCTTTAGCTCGCTCCATCTTCCGTCTCCTTCGTGGCATCTTTTAATCTGGGGTGGCAAAAGCCCCACCGGAACCACATGACTCGTGTATAGCTTCTTGAGTGGACTCAATGGCTCGGCCTCAAACTCGCTGCAGACCCTCACGGCAACGATATCGCGACCCTGTATCAACCTACCTGACCTTTCCAAAACGGACATGTCAGTGTCAGAGTCCACGAAATCCTCTTTATTAATCACCTCATGAAGCCTGTATGCGACTTTGGTGGGGTAAGTAACCCACTCAGGGACGACTATCAAGTCCTTCGCCGTCTTGGCCCTGGCCTGACCGTCGATCAAAAAAGATGGCAGGCCGGCGAAGACGAGGGTGTTAGCATTGTATATGCTGAAGAACGCCGATATAACACCCAGTCATCTTGCCTTTTAAAGTAACCAGAAAGATATGAAGTCTTGGATCACCCAATCGACATTCGAGCTCGCAAGAAACTCGGCCACAGCAAGCTTGAGCATGTTGTATGCCTTCTTAAGGTAAGGCATCATGTTATGCAGCAACTCGGAGGTCGACTTAGCTGAGTCGGGGAGGCCATGGACGCGGGGCAAGGGAACCTCGACAAGGGTTATGGAGAGAGGGAGGTTTCCTGGGAGCTTCTAGAGGTTTTTCGGGGTGGAGATGAAGGAGACGCGATGGCCCTTTCGAGCTAAGAAGGTGGCGACCTCGAGGAAGGGCATGAGGTGGCCGTAAGCGAGCCATGGGAACGTTGCAACGTGGAGCTTCTCTTTGTTTTCCGTGGCGGTGTGTGGAAGGAAGACGAAGTGGAAAGGGAGAGTTTAAAAGAGAAACCAGCTTACGGTGGAGCGTGCACGTGCCTCTACTCGGTTCACTTGATCCAAAGGATAAGGTCAGGCATGATGCCGGAAGAGAATGAGATTAGTTAACTTCGCTACACACGTGCGATTTTGCAAGTAAATGGCATTCTAACATCGGGGCGAGTGTTTCTCATGCGCAAAAGAAGAAAGCAAAAGTTTTAGTTTTCCTTGGAAATGTCTCATTAAGTCTCGTTAATTTGCTGATCGGCCGAAAGAAGGGGTTAACCACTGGGGGTTCGCCCCAGTGTGGCCACCCTTCCAACATGGAAGGGGAGAGGTGAGGTCAAATCCCCACCTTCTCGGGGGATGGGGATAGGGACGCGTAAGTTTGAGAGTGGGTTGCGGCTCACGCCCCGTGCAGAGGCGGGCACAAGTCCGCAGTGAGTGTAGAGTAGGAATAGAGTAGGATTGACCAAAAAAAAAAAAAAGGGGGGTTGATTTCGTGATAACTTGAATGTCTTAAAAATAAGAACTCAGCTCTCTAGGAATATCATGTTAGAAATTAAACCAAATTCAGCATCTACATTAAAGAAAAGTCATAATTACAGCATTATCTTTAATAAGTCTATTTGAATTTGTATTTCTCGATGTAGTGATTGTTTTTAGAGAGTGATTGTTTTTAAAGATACGATGAGATATAATGATTATTTTGTTAGTTTCCAGATCTTGTCTAGAATGTTAGTTTCTAGATCTTATCCGGAATGCTAACTTTATCTATTAGGAAGAGCAAAGATTATGTAACAAGTCTATAAATAGGGGAGTATTATAATTGTATTTTGTTAAGGTGAAAGAAATCTACAAACCTATCTATCTTCTTCTCTTCCTTATGTAAGTTGTGAGTGTTTCACCTTCAAATTACTCCCATCATATCGATTGATGTCCTAACATGAGTAGTTTGAAAATGCCTCGGTCTTTAGATATTTGAGCCGGTCTCTTGATATTCATCTTCAAAGCAAAGCTTGCACCAAAATCAATTATCGGAAATACGATGATATCCCCAATAGGACGGATAGATCAGCACATAGATCATTGCTGGATATTAAAATGGGGACCGATTAATTAAAGAGTTAATTTAGGGCGTGTCGTATCAACATGTAATCGAATCGATTTTGATGGACTTGGTGCTGCCCCTTAATAATAACAATAATTGAGCATGGCGTCTCAAATGAATTTGGCCGATTCTGGGACCACGAGTTCAACAACTCAAGGCTCTGCCTTTTCAAGTGCCCGAGCGAACTCTTCCAAATATTCGAATTGCAACTTCACATTTTCAAATATCTCCCTCATGGCCCATGCTCTCGCCCTCGGCTTCTCTCCCTCCGACTCCACCATGACTCGCCTTATCATCCCGGCTACCGAGTTGCTCGTGAACGACCCGTCGAGCTTGTCCCTCAGCACTTCGAACCCGAGCCCTCTCTCTTCGAGCAGCTTCACCATAAACCTTGATCAGAATTCGCCCCGTAAAATAGAACCAATGGCCAGCCTCGCCCGAGTACCTTAGGCTGCGTTTGTTTCGTTTCTTTTCTGTTTTTAAACAACTTTTTATTTTTTTGTTCCTGAAACAAAAAAAAGGAACAAAAACGCGTTTGTTTGCATTTTGTTCCAAAACTATTTTTGTTAAAACACATTTGGAACAGAAAAAGAAACAAAAAAAAATTGTTTTTATTTCGGAACAAAATTTAGAAACACTTCTCTCTTTTTTTCTTCTTCTTTTCTTTCCGTTGAAGGTTGGCGACGTCGAGGGCCGACGACCTCGCCGGCATCGCCGGCCCTCGGTGAGGCCGCCCCCGTCGGCCTGGCCGGCCCAAAGATGAGAGGCCGCGACCGGCCAAAAGAAGAAAAAAGAAAGAAAGGAAAAATAAATAAGAAAATAAGAAAGAAAATAGAAAAAATAAAATAAAAATATTAAAAAATTATACAAATTTACCAAACGTGTTTCTATTCATTTTTTATTTCCGGAACAAGTTTACCAAACGCATTTTTTTGTTCAAAAATTGTTAGGAATAAACACTTTTTTTCTATTTCTCGTTTCGGAACAATTTTTAAACGTAAACGTTACAAAACGTACCCTTAATGACCGAGCTCCAGCCGTAGTGGGTCAAGAACACTCCGATCCCCACGTGAGCGAGAATTTCGGCCTGAGGTGCCCAACCCATCCACAGATAACCTCGGCCCGAAACCTAACTTTTGAACCCGGGAGGTATAATCTCCAGGCCGGGCCTTTGGACCACCACCCAAACGAAGGGTAAACCCAACTTCTCTGTCCCTGCCGCGAGCTCCGGCATCATCTCCCGGCAGATGTTAACCTCGGTGCCAAGCCTGACCCATCTATCGCCTCCGCTGCCGCATTTGAGGCGGGGTGGCAATAAGCCCACCGGGACCACGGGTTTTGCGTAAAGCTCTGGAGTAGCCTCGGCGGATCAGCCTCTAACTAGCCACAGCTCCTCATGGCCATGAGCTTGGAACCCCGAATCAACTCTGATCCTCTGAAAATCTGGAACTCCGGTGTCCATGCAATCCTGGTGAATGACCATCTCGTGGAGCCTGAACCTGACCCTGGACGAGTAATCTATCCACTCAGGAACAACGGTCAAGTCCTCCGGCCTTTGGCTTGGGCCATCGATCAAGACGGAAGGTGGTCTGTGGCAAGCACAAGTAGTAAAACTGAATACACTAAAGAATGCTGAGTTCACATCTAATGGGCCTGCAACTATTTGAGAAAACAATGACACTTTATGCCATTATTTAGAATTTTTCCTGACATATCAAAGTTCAGATCAAAGTCATGATTTTGACTTAAAAAAAAAAAAACCAAAGTCATAATTGCAATTTTGACACTTTTTTTTTTTTCCTGGCATTACGTCCAATCCATGTGGGTTTTAAAATGCCTAAACACTAATCTCATGTTCATCCAATGACTTGATTTCTTAAAACAATCGATAGTAATTGTACTGAATTATACCGTGATTTTTTATATTGTATGTTAAATCGGCATTCTTGTATTATATATGTTCATGCAAAATATCATAAATTGAGGTGTTGGACATTCATTTGAACTTTTAAGAGAACATGTAAGTGCTTTATTCTAAATGCAAACTCACAGCTTAATTTATTTGGATGAATCTCGGGGATCGGGACCATCGCCCTATGGATGGAAATCATATGTCGTTTTGTGGATCAAGATATTTGTGGAACAAGAGGTGTGAATCTCTTGCTAAGCTAATTCCAAATAATAATAATAATAATAATAATAATAATAATAATAATAATAATAATTTTAAGTCGAGTGACAATTCTAACCTTAATATTTTTTTTTTTGTCTCGTAAAAATCACAAACTTTTACCTTGTCCCAAATCTGACTCCCATCATTAACTTTCTATCTGAAGCAATCTTGTTTAAAAAAAGAAAGAAAAAGTTCTAGTCGTGAGTTTGGTGAATCATGTCAACGGTGTCTCTTGACGAGTGGTGCCCTATAGATTACAGATTACAACAAAATGGCGAAGTCTAGCTAGAGAAATTCAATTTGGGGGTCTTTTTGACTTGCCGATGAAGTGTCAGAGACCATAAAGGTGAAGTGTAAGAGAATGAATAACTTCTCCAAGTTGTGGTTCCAAGAAGAAGACAATAAATGGTGCTTTTAAATCCAACCAGCAAGTGGATATGGATTTATTGCCAAGGACAATCAATGGTTCTAAATTAAGGAATCAGATTTGGCATTTAAGTGAAAATTAGTAATTTTTTTCAAAACAAAATAAAAATTAAGATCAAAATTGTCACTCGACCAAAAATTAATTTTTTTTTTTATTAGGCCAACTGTTACCATGAAAACTTTTATTAGCAATTTACGTTTAAACTCCAGAAGTGTTGATTAAAAAGGAGAAAAAAAGTTGACTTGGACAAGATAAAGCTATTCAACTTGCAAAATATAAAATCTTTGAAAATCCCATTCATAGCAAGATCAGATCACAATACCCAAGATGGGATGGGCGGAAATTCCGGCTAGCAATAAAATAACTACACGATTCTGATCCACAGAGAGTTCAGTTCCTCGCCGCCTACCAGGTGTGCCAAACCCACCCAACCCCCCAAAAAAAAAAAAAAACCTCATAAATTTCGATAAAATTACATAAATAATTATTGAGTTTTGATTCAAAATACAATGTTTTTTTGTTTAATTTAATCGATATAATTTTTTAAATATAAATTTAATGTGTAATTTATTCAATGGGACTTGAACTTTTGATAAATGCTAAATCTTGAACAAATTTAAATTTTAAGGATAATATTAAACATTGAGTCAAAATTCTTTAATCATTTTTTTTACATTTTCCCTTTTACGACGTATGCACTCTTGCATCAATGCTTTTGATAAATGTCAAGTAGGATTTCTATAATATCCATTATTCGTAATTCATTCAAATTATTGATAGTGTAAAAATTGTATAGAACCTGATGTGTTTTACTTGCGGGGCTCAACATGCATCTCTGAAATTTGATTCATGAAGCATCGATGATTGAGAAAATATTTTTTTTAACTTAAAAACAATCTTTGCATCGTTTAAGAAAGTGGGTTAGCGAAAAATATCTTCTTTGTTAATAAAAAATCTTCAAGTATAGATGCAAATATTTTTTATTAACTAATTTTTTTGCGCAGTAGAAATTGTCTTTCTTTTAAGGAAATGTTCCTCAAATCATGTAACTTGTCGCGTAAGACAATAGGTTTAATCTAATTGAGCGAGCCTACTCCACATTTGCTAGCAATGTAAAAAAAAAAAAAAAGACAAACAAATGGTTAGGTTCATAGCGGTGCAATGAACTCACTCTGCTACATTTTAGTAGAATAATAGTTCAAGAATGCCCGGTCTAGATATCAAATTGCACCAAAAACAATAAAAGCTTCACTGCAAATTGTGGCCCAAATTCATCAACTCGTCTGCCATCATGATCGGGACAGCTGCTATATTTACACCCGAATTAGGATGGTCGTTGAGAGTCGGGAGGTGTTCAGTGTGAAAACGGAAGGGCATGCGCTGCCCGAATAAAGCAGGAACTTAGATGGACCCAGCATTTACTACTTAGTGATGTACAATCGCAACCAGGACAAAAAAAGCACACTGATACAGAAAATTCTAGGTCGACGTAATCATCTCATCAACTTGTGGCTCTGCACTCTTCAAGCACTTGAGCGAACTCCTCTAGATACTTGTGCTGCAGCTCCACATTGCCGAATATCTCCCTCATGGCCCATGCGTTTGCCCTCACCTCCTCTCCCTCCGGCTCCACCATGACCCGTCTTATCGTCTTGGCTACTGAGTCGCCCATGAACGACCCGTCTCGGTCATTTCTTGGTACCTCTGACCCGACCCGCCTCTCGTCCATCAGCCTTGCCACAAGTCCTTGGTCCGAGCTCCCCCCGGAAAACACGATTAGCGCCCGACCCTGCCCGAGGGCCTCTATGACTGAGCTCCACCCACAATGCGTCAAGAACCCGCCGACCGACGGGTGGGCCAGGATGTCCAGCTGAGGAGCCCAACCCACCCAGACGAAGCCTCGACCCAACACCCGGCTTTCGAAACCGGAGGGGATACTGCCGGGGCCGGCCTTTCGGCCTACCACCCAGACGAAGGGCAAACCTGACTTTTCAATTCCACATGCCAACTGGTGCATTAACTCTTGACTCAAAGCCACCTCAGTGCCGAGGGCGATGTAGAACACCGACTTCTCTTCCCTGTCATCCAACCATTGCTTTAGCTCACTCCACCTCCCGTCTCCTTCGTGCCGGCTTTTATTCTGGGGCGGCAAAAGCCCCATCGGAACCACGGCTCTTCCGTAAAGCTTCTTAAGTAGACTCAATGGCTCGGCCTCGAACTCACTACAGGTTCTTGTGGCCACGATTTCACAACCCTGTATCAACCTGCCAACCCTTTGTAAAACGGACATGTTAGCGTCAGAGTCCACCATATCCTCTTCGTTAATCACCTCGTGAAGCCTAAACGCGACTTTAGTGGGGTAAGTAACCCACGGGGGAACGACCGTCAAGTCCTCTGCCGCCTTGGCTCGGGCCCGACTGTCGATCAAAAGGGATGGCGGGCCGCAGAAGACGAGGGTGGTAGCACTAAATATGCTGAAGAACGCCGATTTAGCACCCAGTCGTCTCGCCTTTTGGGGTAACCAGAAAGACATGAAGTCTTGGATCACCCAGTCGACGTCTGAGTTCGCAAGGAACTCGGCAACAGCTGGCTCGAGCATGTCGTATGCCTTCTTAAGGTAAGGGACCATGTTATGCAGCAGCTCGGAGGTCGACTCGGCAGAGTCGGGGAGGCCATGGACGCGAGGCAAGGGAAGCTCGACGAGGGTTATCGAGGGAGGGAGGTTCGCGGGGAGCTTTTGGAGGTTTTTCGGGGTGGAGATGAAGGAGACGCGATGACCCTTTCGAGCTAAGAAGGTGGCGACCTCGAGGAAGGGCATGAGGTGGCCGTAAGCGAGCCATGGGAACATCGCAACGTGGAGCTTCTCTTTGTTTTCCATGGCAGTGTGTGGAAGGAAGACGAAGTGGAGAGAGACTTTAAAAGAGAAACCGGCTATCGGTGGAGCGCGCACGTGCCTCTACTAGGCGCACGTACCGGGAGAGAGTGAGATTAGTCTCCTTCCTTGCGCACGTGCGAATTTTCACGTGAATGGCATTGTGACATCCGAACGAATGTTTGTTATACGCAAAAGAAGAAAGCAAAAATCTTAGGCCCCGTTCACTTAGCCGAAAACTACTTCTAAAAAAATGTTTTTTTTTTTTTTAATTTTTCGATATTGGTTTCACAAAAATGAACTGGTTGGAAAAAATATTTTCTATCAATAGAAAAAAAATCTCTAAGATAGGAAAAATGTTTTTAGCTTTTCAAGAGGAAAGCATTTTCAAGCAGAAAATATTTTTCATGCTCATTTTCTCTTATCTCACACCTTTACTAACCCCTTTTTCTTTCCTTTTTTCTTTTCAGAAAATTCTAATTTTTAGTTCTTTTTCTTTTTTTTTCTCCTTTTATTTTGACTAGTTGCCAAACACAACAATAGCTGACAACCAACCATCGTTTAACTCGAGTTGGCCGCTTGCCAGATTGGCGAGTGTAAGCCTTTGGCAAGCTCCGAGTGCTCGAGCTCCACTTTGGCTTATCGTTGAGCATCATCATGGTTGGTGATTGACAAAAGAAGAAGGAGGAGGTAAAGAAAAATAAATAAGTTAAAAAGTAAAATTTTGAATATTTTAAGAAGTAAAAAAAATTATCTAAAAGAATGCACGGAGGAAAATTAAATCAAAATTTTCATATCGAATAGCGAAAAATATTTTTTAATTCATTTTCAAGTTTCAATCAAATATAAAAAAATATAATCATTTTTCTGAAAAAAAAAAAACCTTTTCAAAAGATAATTTCTAAAAATGATATATTTTACGTAAAACGAGTAGAGCCAAGTCTTGTTAATTTGCTAAGCGGCCCAAAGAAAGGGTTCATTTAACTTTTGATGTCTTAAAAATAAGGACTCACCTCCCTAGGAATATTGATTGCTGTACTAAGTAGTTCGAGAATGCCCCGGTCTTTAGATACTTGAGTCGGTCTCTTGATATTTATTTTCAAAGCAACGCTTGCACCAAAATCGATGAGCTGCCCCGGAAAGTGCGGCTTGTTATTTATCACATTATCCCACAATTTTTAAGGCTTTTCCCTCTCGAGCACAGTTATTCTACTCTTACGTTTTTCACATTTATGCCTTTTTAGGAACAAATATCCATTTAGAAACCGCCTCATTGGAAGGTAGTTAAGGGCATAACAAGGTCTAAGCCAAGCCTTATGTTTCGGAAATACATTATCAATATGTGAGGGAATTGAGTTAGTATAATTGTCATCGAATCTCCGTGGATTTTTATACACGCAAACTCGAATAATGGGTGGAGGTCAAATTTATTTCACGCAATGTTTTCTGCGTACGATTCTAATTGGTACTTGAATCCTATTCTTTAATGTATTATTAGAATAGTTCGTTTTTGTCATGCACGGCGTCATGCACGGCCCTTCTCTAAGTGATGGAGCCGCTGTTGCCCCTTAATGGCAAAAATAATTGAGGATGGCGTCTTAAATGAGTTTGGCCCCATTCTAGGATCACAAGTTCAACGACTGAGGGCTCTGCCCCTTTCAAGTACCCGAGGGAACCCATCCAAATTCTCAAGTTGCAACTTCATGTCGCCACATATCTCCCCCACAACCCATGCCCTCGTCCTCAGCTCCTCTCCCTCTGGCTCCACTGACCTGCCTTATCGTGTAGGCTACTAGGTCGCTATTGAATGGCCCCCTCTCGGTCATCCGTTAGCACCTCTTGTTCGACTCGCATCTCATCCATTAGTCTCACCATCAGCCGATGGTCCGAGCTCCCCTGGTGAACAAGATTGGCGCCTAGCCCTCCGCGAGTGCCTCTACAACCAAGCTCCAACACGACGACGCGCCAAGAACCCGACGATCGACTAGTGGGCTGGGATGTTGAGCTGAGGAGCCCAACCCACCTAGACAAAGCCTTGACTCGATAACCGGACTTCCAATCATTTTGGCAAGAAAGAACAATCAAGTTTTAGCTTGAGAAGTGATTGGGTAACAGTTTTTAATTTATTGTGAAAATAATAGTTTATTCCGAATCACAAAAATCCAATAATAAATAATTTTATTCTCAAGATAGCACAAAACTAAGTTATATTAGCCAATTCCTTTCATCTTTACTCATCCCAGGTCTATGCATAGTAATTGATCCATAATATGCTAAGAGTGCGAGGGAGTCGGTAACACTAACATTGAATTTCTTGCTTTCAGGACTTCACTATTTTATCGGTAGCAAGTTATGGTAGAAGAGACTTCTTACTTTTTGTCTTTTAGTTTTTAGAGTTATGCTAACATAATAATTTTTGAGTTATCGTAACAATAACAATTGGTTATGAGCTCGGATTTTTGAAGAAGTAGGCTCCACAATAATTTATAATTATTTGTTATTTGATTTTTTGTGATTTAAAATAAACTATTATTCTCAAAGTAACTTAAAAACTATTATTTAATCATTTCTCTAACTTTTACTAAAAATTAGTATTTTGGCCTGTGCAAAGGGCTATTCCTCGATTTGTCATATAATTTTGTAGCACTAACCAACTGGAAGGAAATACATAAAACTTTATAGGGTGCACATATAAACGGATAACCATACTGAATATCTGCTTCTTGTATGAAGTCATTAGTTTAATTTCAAGCCACACAATTATCTTATCTTGTCCCGTACCCGGGGAACAAACTTGGCCCATCCCACATGCTCCCAACTAAACTAACATGACCTGAGGGAGCTTCTCCAAATACTTGTTTAGCAGCTCGAAATTGTCAAGTGTCTCCCTTGTGGCCCATGCCTTTGCCCTCACCTCCTCTCCCTCTGGCTCCACCATGACCCGCCTAATCATCTCAGCCATTGAGACTACGTTTGGTAACGCTCTCGAGAATAAGTGTTTGCGTTTTTTTTGTTCCAAAGAGTATAAATAGAATAGAAATGCGTTTGATAAGTTTTTATTCTCGAACAAATTGGCTCCCGCGAACAAATTCGAAGTAAAAACAAGAAGCAAAAGAAAATTGCTTATTATTTATGAGAGCAATTCCAAAATAATAATCAAAATACAAAAATCAAGCTTATGTTTTTCCCTTTTCTTTTCTTCTTTGTTTCTTTTTTTTTTTTTTCCTTTTCTCTTTCTCTCTTCTTCCCCAAGCCGGTCGTTGGCCTCGGTGTCAACCGGCAACTAGCCAGACAAGGCTCTAGCGAGCCAAACGAGGCCCAATGACTTTGCTAGAGCTTGCTGGGCCTCCGGCGAGGTCACCCCGAGCTTATCGACACTGTGAAGGTGATGTCGACCTTGCGGTGGCTAGGCAAGGCTCGACCCACCTTGGCCAAGCGAGGTCGCTTGCCCAGTCACGTGATGCTTGTGATGACCTTGCCAGCCTTGTCCGCTCTGGCCACCAACCAACGACTGCACAAGGAGAGAAGAAAATGAAAATTGCAATAAATTATTAATGAATTAAAAAGAAATTTTAAGTTACAAAAATATATGGGATCGTACCAAACGCATTTCTTTGGTAGCTGTTGACACCCGAAATTTTGTCGACGTTTTAAACATTCAATTCGCGAAAAAGTTAAATGAAATGAAAAGACAAAAAAAATTAGAAATAAAAAAAAAAAAGAAGAAGAGACAAAAAGAACAAAGAGCCCAAAAGAAAAAAATGGATGAAGGAAAGCATAAAAAAAAATGAAATGAAAGTGAAAATGAAAACAAAAACAAAAAAATGAAATGAAATGAAAAGCAAAAGAAAAGTTAGAATAAAAGAAAACAACAAAAAAAGAAAAAGAAAAAGAAAAGAGGAGCATAAAAGGGGGGAATCGCGGACGGTGAGAGGGGACTTCGCACAGACTTTCTCTCTCCTCACACGGTTTCTCTCTCTCCTTACACGAGCTCTCTCTCTCTCTCTCTGGGCGTTCGTATCTTTTTTTGCGGGGTCATCAATGGAGTTCGAGGCAGTTGCAGCGGAACCCTAGCCCTCCCACGACGTCAATGGCGGCATCTTTCTTGCGTTTCTCCTCGGATCATCTTCATACCATCTCTTGAGCTCGTGGACTGGCGATCTTCCTCTCGCGGACCTCGTCTCTCTCGGCCGACTGAGCGCTCGAAGCTCATTTCAAAGACGCGGCCGCTAGGACTCAGATCTCGGATCCCAAGTCTCGACTTCGCTCGCGGTCCATCGGAGGGAGTTTCCGCATCCGTCTCCAATACTTCTCCGTTGAGTTCAAGTCGAAGGCTAAGGTTTTTCTTTCTCGCGTTAGCAAGGATCTGAAATTGAAGACCGGCGACGCTTGCTCTCTGAAAACTTGATCGGAGGAGGTTCAGATCTGAAGCGTATTAGCAGTAACTACAGCGACTCTTGACCGATTTCTTCTCGCTGGATTTTTTGCTCGAGCGGTGAGCTCTTTTTCCATCCTCCACGATTTGTTAGGGTTTTCGATTTCTGTTGGCATCCGTTTGGGTGTTGGATTCTGACCCCTCTATCCCTCTTTCGGACGCTCACTCGCTTATCAATCCGACGCGTTCGTCGCGGATCACACCCTTCCGGAGCTCGAGATATCAGGGTTCAGGTTCGCGCTGAGTAGGAAGTCTCGGCACAGCTCCAAAATTGATCAGTGACAACGGATTTCTGTCCCTAGCTTGATCAGGTTTTTTTTCTATCTCTCTCCCTCTTAATTGCTCTGTCTCATGCACGAATTGACGCACTCCCTCTCTTAAATAGTTCTCTGTGTGGTATATGCAGATAAATAGAAAATATGATGATGTTGGAATTGCTCTTGATTGTTCTTAGCATTTTTGTAGTTGTAATAGTTACGAGTTTACCTATATCAGATGCTGACCTGTGGAGGAACATTGTTGGGATTATGAGTTTTATCTCCAACATATTTCTTTCAAATTTGATGATGTATTGAATCAAAATTTTGTTTTCTAGTTGTTACCTTCGGTATGATTGGATATTAGAATTTAGATGGGTAGGGATATATCTTTAGCCACAGCAATAAAGAAATTTAAATGTCTTGAAACAGGAAGCATGTCATCTTGCTTGTTCACTTCATTCGGTGGTCATTTTCAAGTTCCATAGGACCGATAGATGTATCCCTGCATTTGATTTTCCTGATTGGCCTTGTTCAGAAATGTAAGAAAGGTGCCTGCATTTGATTTTCCTGTTTGGCCTTGTTCAGAAATGTAAGAAAGGTGGCTAGCTTAACTCCCACTTTTGTAGATATAAGAAAGGTAGATTGCTGTTTTTACCTCTTTTTATATGTCAATGCTGGTGCCATATCTTGATGTTACCTAAGCTTTTAACGCCTTAGTCCAGAAAGGTCCTGAATTTTTCTCATCTATATAGACGCTCACTTTAAATACATGGGTCATCATTCAACTACTTCCGCTCTCTTGATAGATCTGGTTTATGAGAAAGAGCATAAGCTTAGGTTTATGATGAAAATGTGTGGTTTTAGTGATCCATTTTGGCTGATTTCCTATGCTTATTTTCTCTCCTTATCTTCAATCTACATGCTGTGCTTTGTGATTTTTGGCTCAGTCATAAATAGTTAATTCCCATTGCATTATGTTTACCTACGTTCCGATGTCCCATTAAAGTTGCAATGCTGGTGTCTTACCGCATTTCCCGTATAAAGTTTACTAGAATGCAATCATGTGTGCTTTTAGTGGGTTAAATGGAGATCACGTGTAATTGATGTTTGCTGTTCATGCGTAAATTTGCTGATATTGAAATTTGGAATTTGTCTTGGTCTAGAAAGCATGCTTTGTTTCTATAACCTCGAATACTTGTGAATTTAATACAAATTTTTGTGTGAGGAGTTTGGGATTAGGTCCCATGAAAGTTGTCCTTCACATAAAAAACTAAAAAAAGGGGTTGTATGTTTGCCTTGCTGCTCTATTCTACTTTCAATTGACTTTGATCTCTTCCAGGATGTTATAAATTCACGTGTCTAGAATTTTAGGATGTTTCTTCATGAAATTTGTTCCTCATATGCTGATTCACCTGCCATAGAAATTTTAGGATGAAATAGCTGACGATTGCGTTTTTATTGAGCCTATGTTGAGTGTCTAGTTTCTATGATGAAGAATTTAGATGTGACATATAATAATGATGAATCTTGGGATACCACTTAGAATTTGATCTAGAAGACTTTGTGACTTTAGTCACTCTTTGTGAACATAAAAGAATGTCTTGCTTTTGATTGTTTCGATACGTGATGATTGTTTCTTTCATTTGTATGCACCTAGTCATAAATTTCTTAGATTAGGTTTAGATTAGGACCTTGAGGATGGAGAAGGCATGAAGGTGGTGGAGGTCGATGTCCATTCCGACCATTGTCTTGTACTTTTGTTTTCCCGACACATGTCTCGGGTTTTATGCATTGTATAAAGCCCGACGAGTTGCGGGTTTCCTTTCTTTTCTCGTTTGTTTTCTCTTTTTATATTTTTTAGGATTGCCCGATAGATTTACTGTTTTTCCTTTTTGATTGCTTACTTAACGTTTTGCAATTTCAATTTCATTGGTTGTTTTCCTTTTTATTTTTTAGAAATAGAATAGCATGAAAATGATCAACCACGCATGATCACTTAGTATAGAAATTGATGATCCTGAAAATATAAAAAGAAACGCATGGACATGTTAGGAAAAGCACAACATACCGTTTAGGTACTCGAAAGGGCGCTAATAGCAATATTAGCGTAACCAAGTCCCCGGACCGCAGATATCTCTGTTTGCAGGAATCGAGGGAACACTCCCGACCCTCGATTGGGTTTCTAGCCTACCCCCAAAGTTGAGGCTAATGGCGACTCCCGTATATTTTTTTTAGGTTGTTAAATACCTAGATCATATAAATAAATCCGTTGTCACGCTGGGCAATGAGTTTCGATGAAACTCACTATGGTTTAGCATACTCGATGTGGGGGTAGCCCAAAGGATGAAGTGATGCCATCCTAATGGGTGGAGCGTACTATCGAGAGGGCTACCATGGTAAAAGTACCTTAAATTCGATATCCACATTCGACTCCCTTTTTAGGTGTGTCGCTTATGTGGGTATGGATCGCGACAACCTACTGTCACGCTGGGTACGAGCTTGGGAGAGCTCGTGATCTCGAGATCAAGTACCCCTAAACCCGACCTTTCTCATCCTTGGATATCATTTCAAGGGGGCGGCGAGATCGGGTCGCGACAGTAGCAAAAATTTTATGTAATTACTAAACGTGTTCAAATGCTTAGAACTATTCCCAGGAGTAGAAATGAAAAAAAGTATTTCTGAAAAAAATTGTTCCCCAAAAGAGAAACGTTACCAAACTCACTCTGAGCCACTCGAGAACAACTTGTCAAGCTCGTCCCTTGGCACCTCAAACCCCTCTCTGTTCAAGCAGCCTTGCCATCAACCCCCTGGTCAGAATTCACTATGGAAAACAGAATCAGTGGCCGGCCTCGCCCGAGCGCCTCAATGGCGGAGCTCCAACCACAATGGGTCAAGAACCCTCCAATTGCCGCG
Source organism: Eucalyptus grandis (assembly GCF_016545825.1). Lineage (NCBI taxonomy): Eukaryota > Viridiplantae > Streptophyta > Magnoliopsida > Myrtales > Myrtaceae > Eucalyptus > Eucalyptus grandis. Next base: position 9,451,792 of record NC_052614.1, read on the forward strand.
TGAGCAAGAATTTCGGCCTGAGGAGCCCAACCCATCCACAAATAACCTCGGCCCAAGACCCAACTTTCGAATCCGGAAGGTATAATCTCCTGGCCTGGCCTCCGACCCACCACCCAAACAAACAGCAACCCCAACTTCGATCCCTGCCGCGAGCTTCGGCATCATCTCCCGACTGATGTTAACCTTGATGCGAAGCCCGACATAGAAGACTGACTTTCTTTCTTATCGTCAAGCCATCTTTTCGGCTCGACCCATCTCTTGTCTCCGCTGCCGCATTTGCGGCGGGGTGGCAATAAGCCCACAGGGACCACAGGTTTTCCATAAAGCTTCTGAAGTAACCTCAGCGGATCAGCATCGATCTCGCCCCAGCTCCTCACGGCCACGAACTTGGAACCCCGAATCTACTCGGCAGCCCGCTGAAAATTAGAAACTCCGGTGTCCATGCAATCCTGGTGAGTTACTATCTCGTGGAGCCTGAATCTGACCTTGGACAGGTAATCTATCCACTCGGGAATGGCGGTCAAGTCCTCAAGCCTTCAGCTCGGGCCATTGATCAAGACGAAAGGTGGTTCGTGGAAAGCGAGAGTAGTAACACTGAATGCACTAAAGAATGCCGAGTTCACACTCGGCTCGCAACTTGGGGCAACCAGTGACAATTTGTTTAACGTGGTCGTGAACTTTTGTAATATACAATCTTGAACAAATTTAATGTTTACAAACGACATTAAATAGCAGGCCAAAATTAATGAATCATTTTTGCCAATTTCCTTTTTTTGGTTCATTTGCACTTGTCACGACCTCCCCAAAGGAAGTTGAATCCATCTAAGAGTTTAGCTAATGGATTAGTCAACCTAAACCTAGCTCGGCTCTTGTGACTTAAGATTCAAGTATTTAACATACAAAAGATTCTTATATATGAGTCACAACTAATTGGTTTGTAAAGTATCGGGAGAAATACCTTACTTTTATGAAGTAGAGAAATATGGTCTTGATTCTTAGATTTGTTCTCGGAATAAGAATCAATTTTTTATTATTATTCTTGATTATGTTCCAAATCTATTTCCGAGAACAAAAAAATAGAAATTTGTTCCCAGGAACAAAAATTTTACCAAATGCGATTTTGTTCCCAAACTGCTTCCGAGAACAAAAAATCAGAATCAGGTACTATTTGGATAGTTAACAGACAAGCTCTAACTCATCACTTCTCGTAAGTCAATTTTTGACCATCGAAGAATAATAGGCTTGGGCCAATTCCTTTTCTCTGTGAACTTAGTCCAACTTGTCAAATTAAAACTCAAAACCATTTATTAAAGCTCATACATCCCGCCCAATGCAAATAGAATAATAAAAAATAAATGCTCTTAAAAATATATGCTATGCAACTTAATTCTCATATTTTTGTTTAGTAGTTAAAAATTAATTCCTAATTTTTATGCGATAAATGAATAGTTGGATTGCTAAAATTTAGATATTAACATCACTCTCGCATCTATGCCTTTGGTGAATTTCATGAAGGAGATAATTTCGAGTAGGGTTTCTACAATATCATTTTTATCGAGTTTATACAAATCATCGATAGTGCATGAATTGTAATATTTTCCTACCTTAAAAACAATATTCGCATCGTTGAAGAAGATGGATTAACGAGAAATATCTCCATCATCGTAGAAAATATTTAGGCATGAACAATTATGACGATACAAACATTTTCAACTGACTAATATTTCTGCTCAATAATAATGATCTTTTATTTTTTAGGAAAATATTTATCAAATTATGTAACTTGTCGCATAGTGCAATCGGCTTGATCTAATGCAGTGAGCCTATGCAACACTTCCTAGACAAAGAAAATACTGTAATTTGTCGCATAACACAATTGACTTGATCTAATCAAGTGAGCCTACGTGACATTTGCTAGGAAAAAAAACTCACGGTTGGGTTCATAGCGGTGTAATGAACCCACTCTCCCACATTTCTTTAGAATAATACTTCGAGAATGCCTAGTCTAGAGATCGAGTTACCTCTTGGTATTTTACTATTTATCTTCCAAGCAACGCTTGCGCCAAAAACAATAAAAGCTTCATTGCAAAGTTTGGCCCAAAATTCATCAACTTGTCTGCCGTAATGATCGAAATAACAGCTAGATTCATCAAACTAAAATTATGCAGCAAAAATATCCCAATTTTTTTTTATGTCACCGAAAGCCCTAATCTTATACTATGACAGAAATATCACAAAAACTCAAATTTATGCATGCGTGATATATGTACCATTTATTTCAATTACATCCAAGATATTCTTATCATACTAGTATAAATTTAGGTTTCGTAACGACACAAAAAAAATTCGAGATATATGTGTCACGGTGGGCAAGTTTAGTGGTTTTAGTAAAACAAAAAAAAAAAAAAATTGAGGTATTTGTGTTACGGACAGTGAGTACATGTGGGTTTTTCTTTGTGGTGTTAACCCTATAATGTGATATTGCCTTAAGAACAAGTCAAGGGTTGATGGAGTCGGGTCAATCCATGGTGCCCGAGAGTTGATCCAGCCTGAGCTTTCCATCTCTGTAACCCCATGCCCAACCTGCCTCTCTCTCTCTCTCTCTCTAAAAACTTCGCTCATGCTCGACTCACAACTAACTCTGCTTTCTGGTCCGACGAACCATCGCTCATGCCCGAGCAATGTTTCTTATATGCAAAAGAAGAAAGCAAAGGTTTTAGTTTTAATGGAAATGTCGATGACTTAAGTCTTGTTAGGATAGATCATTACTGGATATTAAATAGGAATCACTTAATTAAAGGGTTGATTTAGGGCGTGTTGTGTTAATATATTGATATAATCAAATCGATTTTGATGGACATAGTAATAATCGAGGTTGGTGCCTCAAACGAGTTTGGCCCATTCTAAGACTACGAGTTCATCGGCTCAAGGCTCTGCCCTTTTCAATCGCCCGAGCAAACTCAATTAAATACTCAAATTGCGACTCCACATCACCAAATATCCCCTCATGGCCTGTGCGCTCGTCCTTGGCTACCGAGTCATTTGTTGTTGTATTTAATTAGTACATCCATGATAGGATGCGATAAAAACGTACTGTTTCGTCTTAATATGTTACGATGAAAAGACACCATTTAAAAGAGTATGAGGAGTCATATAAAATACTCTTGAAAACAACCGTTGAGAGGTTGACAGAACGTACACTTAGAAATTCTTCTCATTTTATTGTCCCATTTCCATCAAAGAAAAAGAATGCGTTACATTTCTCCTTTACGAGAACAATTGGCATTTACGCTGTAAAAATCGGATGTTTTCCTCGTAATTACATTCAAACCAACATGAAATATTTTTTTGTTCGTAATTCATCCGCACCAACGATAGGCGGGTAAATTGTTCACTGCGCATTGAAATAGATAAGTCGTCCTCTGCCGACTTTCATCTTACATTTGTGAATGGCTCGTCTCAGTCATCCCTTGACACCTTTTATTCAACTCGCATCTCATCCATTGGTCTCGCCGTTGGCCATTGTTCGGAGCTCTCCCCCTCCCCCCAACTAAACAAGATCAGTGCCTACTGCCTGGCCTGTTCGAGTGCCTCTACGACTGAGCTCCACATGATGCGCCAAGAACCCACCGATCGCGACAAGTGGGCGAGGGTGTCGAGCTGAGGGGCCCAGCCCACCCAGACGAAGCCTCAACTTGACACCCAAACGTTCGGACCCGGAAGGGATTATGCCGGCGCAAGCCGTCCGCCCTACCACCCAAAACGGACAGCAAACTTGACCGTCCCATTCACTGCCCGGGTATGTTTGAGGAACCTCTGCATTTTATTTTTCATCAATCCCTTATCATCTTGGCAAGAAAGAATGACAGAGTTTTAGTTTTACTCATCCCCAAGTCTACGCATAGTAATTGGTTCGGAATATGCTAATTGCTAAGAGCGCGAACAATTGAATTTCTTATTTTTAGGCTTTATTATTTTTTTGTTAGCAAGTGATGATAGGAATGAAACCCTAAAATTTGTCACAGAAATAAAATTGAGTGATGAAACTTTTAAAATGTGCAATTAAGTCTTAAAATTAATCATGCAGATATGATCAATAGTAGGTAAATACATAAACTTTATAGAGTAAATGCGTGAACGGATAACCAAGGTGAAATATCTGCTTCGATGGCAAACTACCATGTCCCTGCAGTACATGATTAACAACTAGAAAGGAGCTTATCGTACAAGCCCTTTATTTAATTTTAAACCATAATATTATCTTTCTCGTACACGAGGAACGAACGTGGCCCCATCCCATATGCTCCCGACTAAGCTAACATGACCTGAGCGAGCTTCTCCAGATACTTGTTTTGCAACTCGTAATTGCCGAATATCTCCCTCATGGCCCATGCGTTTGCCCTCACTTGCTCTCCGTCCGGCTCCACCATGACCCGCCGAATCGTCTGGGCCAGCGAGTCGCTAGTGAACGACCCATCGGCCTCGTCCCTCGGCACCTCGAACCCGACCCCTCTCTCTTCGAACAGCCTGCCCATCAAGCCTTGGTCGGAATTCGCTCCAGAGAATAGAATCAGCGGCCGGCCTTGCCCGAGCGACTCGATGGCGGAGCTCCAGCCGCAGTGGCTCAAGATTCCTCCGATTGCCGGGTGGGCCAGGATTTCGGCCTGAGGAGCCCAACCCATCCACATATAACCCCGGCCGGCGACCTGACTTTCGAACCCAGGAGGTATGTTCTCCGGGCCGGGCCTCTGACCCACCACCCAAACGAAGGGCAAACCCGACTTCTCGATCCCTCCGGCCAGCTCCACTATCATCTCCGGGCTAATGTTGACCTCGGTGCCGAGGCCGATGTAGAAGACCGACTTCTCTTTCTTATCGTCAAGCCATCTTTTCAGCTCGACCCATCTTTTCGTCTTCGCTGCTGCGTTTGCGGCGGGTGGCAATAAGCCCACGGGGACCACGGGTTTTCCGTAAAGCTTCTCGAGCAGCCTCAGTGGATCGGCCTCAAACTCGGGGCAGCTCCTCACGGCCACGAACTTGAACCGCGAATCGACTCGCCGATCCTCTGAAAATCCGACACTCCCGGGTCCATGCCATCATGGTTTTGAGCATCTCGTAGAGCTTGAACCTGACCTTGGACGGGTAATCGATCCACTTGGGAACGACGGTCAAGTCCTGGCCTTGGGACCGGGCCTCGATCAAGAGGGAAGGCGGTCCGAGGAAAGCGGGAGAAGTAGCGCTGGTTATGTTAAAGAATGCCGAGTTGATGCCGATTTGGCTTACCACTCGCGGCAACCAATGCGCGGCGAAGTCATGGATTATCCAGTCCACGCCCGACCGTTGAAGGAACCTGTGATGGCTGGCTCGAGCATGTCGTAGGCCTTCTTAAGGTATGGGACCTTTTGATCGGCAGCTCGGCAGTCGACTCGGCCAAGTCCGGGAGGCCATCAACGCGAGGCAAGGGGAGCTCGACGAGGGTCAGTGAGGGAGGGAGGTCAGTGGGGAGCTTCCGGAGGTTTTTTGGGGTGGAGATGAAGGAGACACGATGGCCCTTTTCAGCTAAGAAGGTGGCGACCTCGAGATAGGGCAAGATGTGGCCGAAAGCGAGCCATGGGAAAATCGCTACGTGAAGCTTCTCTTGTTGTCCATGGCGGCGGCTGTGAACTCTACTTTTGCGTTGGACGGGCGCGGTGCTGTTTGACCTGTGAGTGAAGTCTAATGCAGTGGAGAATGAGCTCTCCTTCATATCGTATAAAAGCAATAAAGATTTGGCAGGGCCGGCACGCCTCAACGGCAGCTACCTTCCCGACTGGCCAATTCCATCTAGTGTTGTTTTGAAATTTGACGAATGCTGGCATAAGCTAAATTGCATCTGAACAGATCATTATCATATGGTTTTTTATGGTTTAGAAGAAAGTGCTATTCTCATGGTAAATTAAGGACTATCGTCCAATCATTTCTAAGAAAGATGCAATTCAGATTTCACAAACTCTAACAGCCTAATATTATTGACGTTTGCCTTTGTTTGTTCTGGTGGCATGTTGATGGCCATGGACAATTATCAAACAAGGTACAAGTTGCAAATTTGTTAGGTAGAGGAAAACAAAAGGCCAAACAAAGAGAGAGGAGGAGGAGGGTAGCCTGCCGCAGGGGCCAAAGCGATTCGTGTTCTTTTTTTTTTTTAGTCACCCTACTCTATTTCTACTTTACACTCACTCGTACTTTTGCCTACTCTCTTGCAGGCGTGGGAGTCGAAGCCCACTTGAAACTCACGCGTCCCCACCCCATCCTCGCTGGTATGTGACAACTCACCTCCCTTCCATGTTGGAAGCGGTGGCTGACGGGCGAATCCCGATTGCCAATGATCCGTGTTAGGGATAAGTACACTAATGGTGCTATAAGTTGTGTACGGCGCTTACTTTGGTCAAAAGTTTCCGTCTGATCACTTAAGTGCCAAAAATTTGAAAACGCTCACTTTGGTGCCAACTCCGACGAAATTGGCCGGAAATCCGACATGGCCTTTTTTTATTAATTTTTGACGCCGACGTGGCTCGCTGGAGTTGAGTCAAGATTCAAATACCAAAACGACGCCGGTTTGGTGTCTCCCCCAATTCAAAACCCTAATCTCCAACCGTCGTCGTCGCCCTCAACGGTCCCTGCGCTGCGGCACTCGCTTCGACCCCGACTCGACCCCAACCCCGACGATGGCCACTCAACGGCAGCGGCTCCGACCTCAACCCCAACCCCGACCCCCGACAATGGCCACTCGGGCTGGCCGTAGCCCAACCCCGACTCGACCCCGACCGCGACCATGGCCACTCGACGGCCGCAGCTCAAACCCCGACCGACCCGACGATGGCGACTCGACGGCCGTAGCTTCACCCCGACCTCGACTCGATGATGGCCACTGGGCCGCAACTTCGACCCCGACTCCGACCCCAACCCCGACGACGGCCACAACTTCAACCCTGGCGAAACCCTAATTTCTTCCCGTGCAGCTAAATAGTGTCGTTTCCATGAAGCCATCCACGTAGGACGGCAAAACGACGTCGTTTTCTTTAAGGAGACTGAAACGACGTCGTTTTTCTTAAGGTGGACCGAAAACGACGTCATTTAAAGGCTTATCGATTTTATTTTTTAAAAAATCATTTTGCTGGAATCTTTCGCCAAGGCCGGAATCTTTTTCACGCTGGCACCAAAGTGAGCTGTTTTTCCTCCAATTTGGCACTTTAAGTGATCCGACGGAAACTTTTGGCACCAAAGTGAGCGCCGCACACATAACTTATGGCACAATTAGTGTACTTATCCCCGTGTTAGGTGTGTTATGACGTGTTTGTGCATAATTAATGTCGATCCGTCTTCACATGTAACATCTTGACTGTGATTGTACATACCAAATAATTGAATTAATTATGGTGAAATATGTTTTAATTCAAGTCAATTCATGTTGACATCTAAAATTAGATGTGTCATACAGTTTGTACTTTTCTGATTTTTCTCTATAATGCGGGTTTCACTCTCATGTTGTGAAAACGAGCCTTGTTCAAATTATTAACCGAGCCTATTCGTCGACTAATTACTTTTAATTTATATTAATGACATTCCCTCCACGATGAAAAGTAAAGTATTTAAATTTATGAGAAAACTATATACATAATCCTACATGCCAATATCTGGATTTTATGAGCCAAATAGAGAGAGAGAGAGAGAGAGAGAGAGAGAGAGAGAAGAGGAGTTGAGTTTAAACGATATGTGAGTTGCGCAATATTAGTAAAGTCCAGAGTAGAAGGGCCCGGCAACCAAGTTAACTAATTATTATTTTTGGGACTTCATATCTTCTTCACGTGTATCGACTTAGATGATTCATGGGAGATGTGTTACTTATACCATTAAACTTTTTGATGTACTAAAACAATTATCACGATGAACAATCGAGAACACAAATTATGATCAGCTGGAAAATTCAGGTACTTTACCTTCCAATGTGGAGGGAATGTCATTAGTATAAAGTAAAAGCTTTCTAAAACCCCGAACTTCGCCCAAAGCCGACACATTTACCCCAAACTTTTTTGTGACGTGAAATATCCTAAATTTTGCCAATCGTGACACATTTACCCCAAACTTTTTTGTGACACGAAAAATCCCGAACTTTCGTTATGTGACACATTTACCCCAAAATTAGAGGGCATTTGGTCTTTTCATTTTTTTAAAATTTTTTAAAAATTTTTTTACTTTTAAATTTTTTTCCTTCTTCTTTCCTCCGCCGCCTGGCCTGGCAAGGGGAAGCAGGCGTCCGGCGAGGGCCGCCGCCGCGTCGGACGAGGGTCACCCGCCACGGCTTGGGCGGCCTCGCTGGGCCGGCGAGGCCGCCTCGCTCGCGCGGCGAGGTGCCTCGCTAGATCTCGGGAGCCGGTCTCGCCCGACGCGCGAGGGCCGCCCGCGCAGCCGGGCGAGGACGGCCCGGGCTCAAGGCGGCGAGGGTGTCCCTCGCCGCTGGGTCTGGCAAGGGCTGGCCGCCCTCGCCGCCGCGCGAGGGCCGCTTGGCCTCGCTGGGCGAGGGTGTCTCGTCTCGCTGCATCCGGCGAGGGCCGCCTCGCCCGTCGCGGCGAGGCCGCCAGCCCGCCCTGCGAGGGCCGCCCTCGCTCGACACCGGCGATGGCCGCCTTCGCCGCGCGGCGAGGGTGTCCTCGCTCGCAGATTCTGGGAGGGCTGCCTCGCCGACGCCGGCGAGGACCGCCGCTTTGCCTTCCTGGGCGAGGGTGTCCCCGCTCGCCCAACACCGGGCGAGGTCGCTTGGACGCCGGCCTCGCCGCTCCACATGGCCATGAGGGAAGAAGAAGAAAAAAAGGAAAAAGGAAAACAGAATAAAAAGACAAAAATGCCCTTGATGGGGTAAATGTGTCAAGGCTTGGAAAGTTTGGGTTTTTCAATACAAAAAGTTTAAAGAAAATGTCACTTTGGGCAAAGCTCAGTGGATTTTTCGTAGCTTTTCCCTAGTATAAATTGAGTGTTAAGTATCTATTGAGGAATGCCTTTTTCTTTTTAATTTTCGCTGACACAATAAATTGAGTGTTATATCTATTTCAGAAGTGAAGATAGCATGAGTCTTTCAATATAGAGCAAACATGACCTTTTTTCAATATCAAATTTTAATTTATATTAGTCCACTCTATAATCCAATTATAAACTAATTCATAATATTAAAAAAAAAAAAAAAAAACTATCTAGGTCAAGCAAAGTGAATTTAGAGTTTGTCATTCCTAGAGTTTGTATAAGAATTTGTGATTTTTATTTAACTCGACACGAATCTCATGAGCTTCAGAAAAATTAAATTCACTTGTTCTAATAAACCCACTCTACACTGCAAATGATCTGACAGCTTTTGACTTCCTCCCTACCTAAACATCCAAGTTGGACCCAAGCAGATCCTTAAACTGCTCCATCCTAAAATTGTCATCCAGGGTGTCTCCCCCACAATCCATTTACAGGGAAGTGAGGGGAGAAAACACGAGATAAAGACCCCACTGGGCTTCTTCTGGCCATAGGTTACTAACTGGATCCCGTCTGAGGGAGGTCACTGTCTTCCTAGCATATTAGGCTGGTAAAACCCCACTGAAGGGTCCTGAGGAGGGCAACAGGTTGGTCTGGCCGGCAAATGATCTGGACAGCTTTTGACTCTCCTACCTAAACATCCAAGCCGATAAAGAAACACGTTCCTTGGAGAAAGTGGGTCCTGCTCCTATGACAACTCCCCAGGATGAACGGACTGATTTCGATGGAGCCCACTAATTATGTGGGCCTATATACCAAGTGATTAGGTGGGCTATCATTGACCCCGGGCATAGGGTCCCGTGTTCGATTGTTTGGCCCCCATGCATGATGCATGCCGCCGACGCAACACTACTACGGTAGCTCTCATAAATTCTACACCAACGTGTCCGCCCTCAACGCCCCTGCGTCCGCCGTGACCTGCCTGACGGTCCCGCCTAGACGATCCTCTTCGTTCAATACCCGATAATTTTGAAATACTAAAAGCCATGGCATTATTGTAACGATTTTCAACCGTCATCAATTTTTAGAATGATTTCCATCTCCTATTAATATATAAATAGCTTTCTAACGATTTTATAACATTTTTAATTATTTTTATAAATTATTTATTATTTTATAACGGCTATATAACGTTTTTCTTTTATCTATACTCAAAACGTTTTTAGAAAACGATGCTGATATTATCAGAAACAAGAATGTTCCTATTCTAATTACATAAATTTTCTTCCTCCTTTTTTATTGGGTTATACACATAATATTGTCCGTGTTCCTTCTAATATGGAATACGGAATGTGGAAGAATATCTATTATATACTGAAAGGATAACTACTAGAGCTTATCATATAGAATTTCATATTTTGAAGAGGAATTCTTTTTATCAAGATTCCTTTTCAAATTCGCTCCACCGTCTACCTATCTGGTTTCTAATTCCATTTTAAAGGTTACGTGTGGACAGTCCGAGTGGCCTCTCATCCTCCACCAAAGCCATCTACATTGCCTTTCACTGCCACTGTCACCATCACCGCCGTCTTCACTTCACCGGTGGTGCCTCATTTCACACCAATGGGCACGCTGGTTTTGCTGGGGATAGAGAGAGAGGGAGAGGGAGGACAGTGAAAGACCGATTTTGACTAACTAGTAAGGGTTCATTAGCAAAGTCAAAAGTAGAAGGGTCCGCAACCAAGTTAGCTAATCATTATTTTTTGGACTTCATATCTTCTCTCTTCGTGTGCATTGACTTAGATGATTCATGGGGAAAATGTTATTTCTTACATTGTTAAACGTAAAAATATCACATGAGATGAACCATCAAGATCACAAATTATGATCAGCTGAAAAAATTTAGGTACTTCACTTTCCAATTGTGGAGGGAATGTCATTAGTATAAAATTGAGTGTTATACATTGGTTGAGGAATTTATTTTTGTCGAATCAATAAATTGAGTATTATATCCATTTCAGAAGTGAAGATAGCATGAGCCTTTCAATATATAGCAAACGTGAGCCTTTTTTCAATATCAAATTTTAATTTATATCAGTCCACTCTATAATCCAATTATAACTAATTCACAATATATATAAAATAAAATAAAAAAAGTATATCTGGGTTAAGTAGAGGAATTTAGAGTTTGTATAAGAATTTGTGATTTTTAGTGGAACTCGACGAGAATCTCATGAACTTCGGAAAATTAAATTCTCTTGATCTAATAAACTCGCTCTGCATTATAAATGATCCGGACAGCTTTTGACTCTCCTACCGAATAATCCAGACCGAAATAAAGGAGCACGTGCCGCTTGCAGAAAGTGGGGCCCAAGGTTCTATGACAACTCCCAAGATGAACGGCCCGATTTCGATGGAGCCGAGTAATTATGTGGACCCATATGCCGAGTATTTACGTGGGGCTATGATTGAACCTTTTATAGGATCTTCTGTTCGATTGTTTGGCCAGATGCGCAAAAAAGGCTCTCCCATTTGAGCGGCGAAGTCGCGGAGGACCACTGAACTCATCCACGTCAGGGTTCATGGCCGCCCTCACGACTCCGCGATCACTATCGAAGCTAATCATCAGGAAGGGTCAGAATCTCATGATGGGCGTGGCAGTGGCCGCGATTCCCAGGCGGGTTATTGGGCATCCGGCTATTATCGTGTCTGAAATCGGGGACCAGGTTCTTCCGAGCCCGCCGGGCGCCGGGGGCGTGGGTGGATAAGGAGTCGCCGCCGACAACTCCAACTTCATGAAGAAGGCATTTCATTGGTGAGAAACGCCGCCAAACGACCTGAGGGAGGGGGCAACCTGCTACTGTGACCTGGACAATTTATTCTTATTCATGGCAGTGGGCATCAAAGAAATCCCCAATCACACCCAATCCCCAATCCAATCCGCCTTGAAGTGAAGCAGAAAGCAGAGGATAAATATATTATAAGGACAAAATTTTGGGGTTTTGTTGGCTTTTTTTCTGAAAAAAAAAAAAATTACTTTTTTATTCTTAAGAACTACTCAAGAATCAAGCAATTTTTTGTTTTTTTTTTTTGTTTTTCTTTATTCTTCCTCTAGCCAGTGATGGCGAGGCCGCGACGCAGCGGGGCTAAGCTCCCCCAAGACCAACGAGGTAGGGGGCGCTCGTTTGGCCTATGATTGCCCAGAGGCCAACAAGGTAGAGGGCTCTTGTTTGGCCGGCAATCGTCCAGAGGTAGAAAAAGAAGAGGAGGAGGGAAAAAGAAAAGAAAAGAAAAACAAGAAAAATGTAATAATAGTATTAAAAAATAAAAAAAATTTAAAGTCATAAAAAATTTGAAAATCATACCAAACGTATTTTTATTTCAAGAGTAAATACTTTATATAATTACCAAACGCTTCGAATACGTAGAAACTTGTCCAATATATATATTAATAACTATTTTTTAGTAAAAATTATTCTCATAAATAGAATGATTATCAAATAGACTTGAACTCGAGGTGAATCCTATGAACCTTGGAAAAATTAATCTACTTGATCTAATAAAGTCACCACACCGCAGATGATCCGACAGCTTTTGACTCTCCTACCTAATTACCAAGCTGAAATAAAGGAGCACGTACCGCTTGAGAAAGTGGGGCCCGTTCTATGACAACTTCCAAGATGACCGGACCAATTTCGATGAAGCCGAGTAATTACGTGGGCCCCGATTGAACTCTTACTTACATAGGATCTTCTTCCTGTGTTCGAATATTTGGCCCTAATGCACGATGCATTGCCGCCGACGTTGCACCACTACAGACTACAGTAGCTCATAAATTCTACGCCAACGCGTCCGCCCTCGACGTCTCTCCTCTGCGTCCGCCGTGACCCACCCGTTCGTCCCGTCTCGATGGTCCCTCTTGGATATTAAAAGCCCTAATTATTATAACGATTTGCTACCATCTTGGATATTAGAAGCCCTAATTATTATAAAGATTTGCTACCACCATCAATTTTTGTAACGGTTTTGTCTGTCATTAATATATGACAGTTTTCTTTACCTATAAATTGTTACTCTCCAAACGTATTTAAAAGGTAATGCCAATATTATCAAGACAAGAATATTCCCGTCCTCGTTACATAACTTTCTTTATTTTCCTTACTGGATTATACACATAACATTATTCGTGTTCTGTTTAATAATAACTGCTAGAGCCTATGGCATAGAATTTCATACTAAGGAGGAATTTTCTATCAAAATTCCTTTTTAAATTTGCTCCACCATTTTTTTATCTGGTTGCTAATTCTATTTTAATAGTTACATGTGAACAGTCCCGTGGCTTCGGGCTTCCTCATCCTCCACCGAAGCCGCCTACGTTGCCTTCACAGCCACCGCCACCGCCATCGTTACCACCGGCGGTGCTCATTTCACCAATGGGCCCACTGTTTTGTTGTGGACAGAGAGTGGGAGAGGGAGGATAGTGAAAGACCATTTTGATAGTGAAGAAGTTGCTGTGGAAAAATGGGCCAAGAATTACGAAACGAGCTTGTGATTTGGGCTTAACAAATGCCTGGCCAATTAGGAACGATAAGGCCCAAGAAAACGAGCTTGTGATTTTCAATTGTAAGGGTTCATTATTTGCCTGATCGGCATTTTATGATAATCTTGAGTATGGAATACGAATTCATTTGCAATTTAATGATGAAATGATAGACAGTTGTAGGATCGTGTATATAAACTTCTTAAGTGCATTCATTTCTTAATCATCATCAGAATCTTGTAATTCGCACTTCACACCATTAAGATGTAGAATGAAATCTTATACATCCTAATTAACAAAGGGCACCAAAGACAAAGTTCAATGATCAACTTAATCTTGAACCTAAGAAATTAAAGTTCAAAACTAAAGTCACGATTGAAATTTCAATACTTTTCTTTTTCTAGTGGTACATTCAATGTATGTAGTCTTTTAAATGTTTAATCATTGAACCACATATTTATCTAATAACTTAAATTTTCAAGAGTAAAAAGCCACAAAAAACCCCCAAAATTTTCCCACTATAATACATTTACCCTAATTTTTTGTGACACAAAAACACCAAACTTGTACTCATGCAACACATTTAACCCAAACTTGTACTCATGCAACACATTTAACCCAAACTAGTACAATGTGACATATTTATCCCCAAATTTGTTTTTTTGTCACACATAAAACTCCAAACTTTTTCGGTGATATCAATAAACCCCAAATTGTAACTTTATGACATATTTATCTAAAAATTTGGTGTCACAAAAAAAAAAAGTTTGGGGTTTTTAGTTTCTATTGATACTTGAATTTTGAATATTTTATTTACTTGTTGTCATATAAAAATTTTAAAATTACATTAAGCATTTCATAACATTGCATTTATGTAAATAATATTTAGGACTAAACTTATCCAATTTAAATTTTTCTTAAATTTTTTTCTAAAAATAGAAAATAAAAAAGAGAGAATTAAAAATATATATTAATAAAACAAAATAATTTGGTTGCGGAGGGAGATTTTGAAAGATTTTAAATTTTGAATAATTGAGCATTTTTCTTGTTGAGTATCCCCTTTTCGGAAGATAAATGGTTGAGTGAATATATGCAATTATCTTGAAAAATTCACTTGCAAAACAAACTCTTTTCTGTAAATAGAGAGGAAAGAGTCTTGAGAGGAGAGCTTTGTGGAAGGGGAAAAAAAGTGAGGAGAAATTTGCGAAAGTGCTCGCGAGGCTTCGTTAAAGGGGAATGAGAGAAGGCGAGAGAGAGAGAGAAATTTGTAGCCAAAAGCAACGAGACCCCTAGCATGTTGCAACCTCCCTTTGCGGCCACCAATTTCCTAGCACAACTCGTAACTCCGGCGAGCTACTGTTCTCTGTTCAGCATGGCCCGATTCTGGTGAAGACCCTTTTTGGCCACGCCAACGAGTTTCCTAGCGTTCTTACATTCCCATTTGACACACCAATCGTGCCTCCAATCATCGTGACCGAATTTATTCTTGCGCTTCCAATTGCTGCGCCATGCGTTCTCGAAGCTCACACCGACATGAACATCATCTTCCTCGATAGCCCTGGACCAATGCTGTGCAACATCCTCAAGCCATCCAAGCGAGATCTTGATCATGCCCAGATGGTTCTAGGTTCTCAGCTTGCCTCAGCATTTGTTTTGCCACGCTTGCCGAGCCGACTAGCCATACCAGTCCACGACGACTTCGCACCAGTTAAACCGGCGAGTTCAGCCAGTCCTGACGTTCCTGCAATGACCTTTACTCGTTGCAACATTTCTAGTGTAGTCTTTGGACATACCCGCACATCCAGCCACATTGCAGCTCTTCATTTGCGATAACACCATTGCCAGTTACACACATACGTCTTCCAAGTGTGTACTATTGGAACCATTTTTCTTGTGCAGGTTACTTGGTGTTTGAGAAGGTCCACCTTGCTGTCTTGTATTCTCAGCAGAATTCTCACGTCAATTGTGAATTCAGCAGTGTGAGCTTGGCATCATTCCTTGCTGGTCCCATTCTCGGAGATAATTTTTCCAAGCTAGGTAATCTCTTTAACCGAGTTTAATTTGGTTATTTTTTTACTTAGTTTACAATTATTTATTTCTAGTCGTGATTGGGGATTTTGTTAGACATTATCTGATTAAGAAGATCGTCATGTCAAGGATCACGATGATTAGAAATACTAAGCCGAGAGACGTTAGATTAGATTTTTATTATTGTGATTTTCTGTCTTGAGTCAGGGTGAATTATCTTTTATGTGGCTAATTACATTTCTTGTGTTAATTTTTACAAAATTTTCTTATAAAAATTGCATTACATAATAGGTCAAATTGCATTTCATGTTAGAATTGCCTTCTTAGGATAATATAGGAATGTAGGAAATTTCATGGTTAAGATAGATGTAGTTATTCCTTAGTTTAGATAATAACATAATAAATATGGAGTAACTTTATTCTAAAAAGTGACAAAATTTAAAAAAAAAAAAATTAAAATCATAAAAGAACACATGCATATAGAAGTATCACATCATCCATTCCATATCATGTAGACATGCATATTTAGGATCATGTAAATTAGATTGCATACGTTATGATGGTTCAAATTATGTCATATGAACAACATCTCACATGTTATTAGAGTAAAAAATCTGTATATTAAATTTTAGATTAAGGCTGCACATAATTAACATTTTAAAAATAAAAAAGTTAGGTGTCATATCATTTAGAAATCATGTTTAGGCATGCTTTTTTAATTAACATTTTTGTTTTTTTTTTTTAAAGAAAATAAACTTAATAAAGTCGTAGTTTGTTCTACTTAAGGTTAGTCATAATTTTTTTTACAATTTATCACTTGGGTTTATTGAATGTCATTTTATTGATTGCACACCTCATAACCAGCCTTTGCATGCTAGTGGGTTAGGTTAAAAATTAATCAAGACTGCTTTCAAAATATTTTTGAAATTAAAATAAAAATGTAGCGAAAGGGCATTACATTAATCAAGTGTAACCATATTCCCAAACCTATTAAATCTCTAGATCACAAAAATAAAGTATTTTTCCATACTTTACTTAGGTTTCTAATAGATCATAATTGATTAGTGGCGGCTCCAAATTGAGTAAAATTGCTTTTTTAAATGGATAAATTTTTTAGGTCAAGTTGCGATTGGCAGGACGTGGAAAGGTCCGTGCTAAGTCTTCGAGCTTAGTAATCCTTTAGCTTTCTTCGTATAATTCACCTTCAAGAAGGTCAGGGCAGTGTCACAAAAAAATATTTGGGATAAATGTGTCACACAGGTAAAAATTTTGGGTTTTTGGCATCATAGAAAAAAATTTGGGATAAATATGTCACAATGAGCAAAGTATGGGTTTTTTGTGTTAGAAAAAATAGTTTATAGTAAATGTGTCGCTCTATGCAAAGTTTAAGGTTTTTTGTCACTTTTTTCCCAATTTTTAATACAATTGGCAATGATCTCACTAAGTTACGGTGGTATTTCCTATTGTATGTTAAATCAACATTCTTATAAATATATTTTCCTCATGATATCAGTTTAAGGTGTTAGATATTCATTTGAACTTTGAAGAGGTTAATTAAGTGTTTTATTCCAAATTCCTACATTTGCATCACAACTTAATTTACTTGGATGAATTTTAGGGATCGAAACCATCGCCCTATGAATGAAACCATATGTCATTTTGTGGATGAAGAGACTATTGTTGAGACTTGTATACATATGTAAAAAAGTGGATAAGTATATTGGAATTTATAAAGGTTGTTATTAAAGTGTAATTGAGTTCTAAAATTTTTCAATAATGTAATCAAGTCCTAAAACTTGTCAATTTATGTAATCAAGTCATTCCAGAGTTAACTCTATCCAACTCCTCAAACAAAAAATACTAACAAATTTTAGGATCTAATTGCATCAACTTGACAAGTTTTAGAGTTGATTACAAAAATTTAACAATTTTTTTGATTTGATTGCACTGTTTGAAAACATTTTAAAACTCAATTATACTTTCGTGATAAATTTTAAAACTTATAAAACATTTACTTTTTCACAACCGACATGTTGGCTTAAAAAAGAAAAAAAAAAAGGTCAACTTGGACAAGAGAAGCTATGCAGGTTGTAAAGAAACAAAATCCTTGGAAATCCCATTTATAGCAAGATCATATCATGATTTCCAAGATTGGATGGGCCGAAATTCATGCTGGCTTAAGTAGCATCATCACGCTACACACAACAAGACACGACATGACATGATACACTAACACGTCTTTTAAAAAAAAAATAGATAATTGATACTTTAAACACGTTGTATATTAAATGTATATTTATAATTATTTTAATCAAATTAATTTAATTCAAATTCACAAATAAATAAATAATTAATAGACTAGAATGAATTTACATTAAAAAAATTA